>NC_056727.1:779204497-779406997 GCF_019279795.1 Protopterus annectens | reverse complement strand
AGGCTAGTAGTCTGTCTCGGTAGCTCCCACCTGTGGACATATCCAGATGATAGACAGAGGTTAGCCTAGTATCCTTTGACTGTGCATCACACCAGTCTTTTCAGCACCTGAACAATGGCATTGTCACAGGTGGTTGCTAGCAGTACATGGCTACATCCTTTGATATTTCTGTGGTGTACTCCAACATACGGGCATGCTTGTGGAATTCAATCTACAGCTATTTGCTGAGTCTGTAACAGCAGACAAGCTGATATGCCTGTGTGTTTCTGACACTTCCAGGCCTCAGATACTCTCAGGTAAATATTTGAACAGCCTCAGGGAAAGGTACATATAAGTGGGATACACCTGTGATTTATTTCAGATATTTTGCTGTTGAGACTTTGGGGGATTCAGAGCATATGTATTACTACACCTTTTCTGACGTGCAAGCAGTGTCTACTCTCACTTATTGAAATTTTTCATTAAGTGAGATTCTCCACCTTTCTGCCTACTGTTAGTACATTTCACAGGGAGTCAGAGGGGCACAGCTAACATTTGTTTGCAAATCAGGGACATCCCTGTAAATCCATCACAGTTGGGAGGTCTGGCCTCTGACCTATTCAAATATGCCAGTGTTTATCCTGCTCTGATACTGTGTGGGGTTTGTAAGGTGCTACTGTAACATTATTCCCTACTAGCATGGCTGGTTCTCTTTTCACAGTCATGTCATGCAATTCCACAACCACTGCTGGTAAAGACCCACAGAAAAGGAATAGTGTTATACCATTCTTAATTTTCATTTACATTCCCTCATTGTAATGCATGATATATTTATTTCAGAACCAAGTTATTTGTTTATCTGCTGTGGCTTAGTGGTAATTCATGCAGTCTATTTTGTCAATGGTCTGGGGTTCGAGACTGGCAGAGGTATTTTCTTTTGATGCTGAACAGAACAAGGGACCTGCCATAGAGTGACTAAGGCACTTTTAAGCAGTTGTAAGCCAGTTTGCGTGGGTTTACGTGATGCTTAGTGACGCTTAGCTAAGTGCACTCATGCGCACGCTCGCTTAAACCTGCTTACTACCGCTTAAAAGTGCTTACTCCCGCTAACCCCGTGCTAATTTCTTTTAAAGAAAAGAAAATGGGGAGATAGGAAAGTGGTGAAAAAGGGGGCACAAAGAGGGACACACAGTAGGTAAACAAGCTCGGGATGTGCAGGACGGGTGTAGGGAAGGTCCATAGCTGCCCATTTCTTTAACAGCAAAAGCTGTGCATATGCAATGAGTTTGGAGTGAAATTTGAAACCTTCCACCCCTGGGAGAGGGGTGAGGACAACAAAGTATGTTGTACTGCCAATTCTAATTATCAGCGTACTTGTCTGCCCGATGGACATGTGTGCAAAATGGGCAGCTATGTATGGGGCGTAATTTTTTTGTGGGTACAGATTGCCCTTTTTTTTTTTTTCAGGTGAGAGTGGGAAGTGAGGTAGAGGAAGTAGGTATATCCAGGGAGGTAGGTTGGGAAGGTAAACAGACAAGACAGACAAGACGCATACAGGGGCAGTGTATGACACATGGGGTGGGTGAACACAATTGATGGGGTCGGATGTTTGGAAATCGCAAGCCCATGAGCCCACAGATGGTAACAGTGGAACTGAGATCCCCACCCATGGGCAGTCACCACTGAACCTTCACAGCCCCGAGGGTGGCTGTGCTGGGGGCTGGGTAGGATGAGCAGGCTCACCCATGAGACGCGCCACTCTCGCCTCAAGCTGGCGTAGGGGATCAGCGACTGAACACTGGATCTCCCTACGCACCACAGCCCAGACCCTTTGAAAGGTGACAGGTGGCCCTTCTCTGCCCACACTTGCACAGGGGGGATGAGCCCCATCCCCTACAGTGCTTCCACCTGAAGGTGGCACAGGACCAACGGAGGAGGGGAGCCCGGGCTGGGCACCGGACCTGCTGGTGCCAGGTGCACTCGCCGGCTGAGGAGGGACAGGTGGGTCCACTGGGACTGGCCTTCCCATACGTTCTATGATTAGGTGTGTTTAATTACAACATAAGCAAAACAGCATTCCAGATTAGTTGTAACAGCATGCAATAATATTCCCATTAACCCAACACACCAAGGGTACAACAGTTGAACAGCAAGCATAACACATGCATATATTGAACCACAGTGGTTATTCCAACAGCATGCAGGGATGTTTGGTAGCAACAGGCCACCATGATTGTGGTGTTTAAACAGGGCACATGCATCAACGTGAATGCAAATATTTATAAAACAATAGGACATATGTCCCAACAAATATTTAAGATTACACATACTCATTGAGGTGTGGAATTGCATGGTTTATGCACATACAGTAGGGTGTATAAAACACCTCGGTTAACATCTTATAATGACCTTTTAGTCTACACTACATTCCTAGTGACTGCAAGTGCATATCCCCTACCTGTATTATTACACTTGCCACCATACATTAGATTGTGTAATGGGTTTGGCTAGTTCAATATATGCCTGACCTATATCTGACATACGAACTGTCCATGATGCAGATGTTACTGCTACATATTTCTTGATTGCATTTATATTTCTTTATCTACATATCTGGGATGTTTTCACATGACATTTTCACTTCGATTTGTACAGAACCCTGCATTTCTTGACACACACTCACATTTCTGGGGAAAAAATAGCATGCTACACGTGTGCCAGGTTTACTTATTCATGCCAGCCAGTAACTGCCTGTTGTGGAATGTATATATGTTTCACAGCTACTTGTACTTCCATCACCCACTTTATATGGGACTGCACAACTCTGGGTTGCCAGCACCTTTTCAAACAGTACTGTTTGTATACTGCAAGGGTACAACAACATTTCAGACTCTATGACACAGACACACTCTGGGTTTTAGACCTTTATTAATGACATTACACACTTTTCCGCAGGCTCACTCCTTTATTTGTTTTAACGGTGTATATGGCAGACATGTTCAAGACATATTATACCTTTATTAATAGGTTAGAACAATCTTTTTTCAGGCTCACTCACTAATTTTATATGACAGTGCCTGCAGAGATATTATTCCAGACATATGTTACCTTTCTTAATGGGTTTCTACACTCTTTTTCTGCCTCTCTGATGTTTTTATCTGACAGTACATGCAGAGGACTTTTCAAACAATTGCATGGCTGTATTATTGGACTACAACACTTTCTTTCATGCTCTCTCCCATATTTTATATAACAATACATGCAGAATAATCACTAACCTGCCTGGTGGTGCAGCCTTAGCAGCCTATCAGCATAGGCTTGCTGATTCATATCACGGTCACCTGCAGCTGTAAAGTAAATGAAGGGATATTGAGACACTCCTATCTGTTATACATACTCCATTATCAATTCTTACATACTGCATTCCATGGCTACATACTCAGTTGTGGGGCATCCCGCATCCCACGGGCCTCCTGTATCCATTGGTTCAGACGGTCCTGCTTTCATCTCTTCAAGTCTGCATGGTGGTGATGGACCTGCTCACCAGTCCAAGGAACACCTGTGCCACTGGTGAGGTCACGAGCTAACCGGTTCCAAGCCTCTGCCCTGTACTCCGTCCCTTGGAACTGGCCCTGCTGGAATCTTGACTTGTGACGGTGGACAAGGAGCCAAACCATGTATTTGGACTCCTCAATGCCCCAACATTGTGCTCGGAAGCATGTTCCATCTCCGACACCAGACATTCTAACTGCAGATGTGAGCTACAATCAGTTATGGTGTATATTCCCACCTGTGGGTCTTAAATATGCTGCATTTCCCGCACTTTTTTGTGATTAGCCGTTTTATAAAATTCTCGGCTGACTGCAGACCTGCTTAGTAATGGTTAAACTACCATTCGTAAGTATATGAATGTTAATAATGGCTGTTTCCCCTATGTTGTCATGGCTTAGTGGTTCTGTACTTTGCTTCTGATGCACAGAGTCCTGGGTTCGAACCTTGTTATTCATTTTATTTTCATACTATCCAGACAGGCTAGGGGGTGTGGCTGCATTTAAGCAACTTTGCTCTACGTTGCTCCTCGGTGCCCTACGGTGCCCTGGTTGGCACGGCGCGCACGTCCGCGCAAACACATTGTGCTGGGTAAAGCACTATTAAACTATGGGCAACTCTATTGCGCTGGGTAAAGCGCTATGAAACAATAGGCAACTATTGCACTAGGTAAAGCACTATTAAACTACGGGCAACTCTATTGAGCTGGGTGAAGCGCTGCTTAACTGCAGGCAATTTTATATCAGGATCCTTTAAAATATTTATTTTGCTCACTGATACATTGGCCATTTCACTGCTTTTTAGTAATGTTTAAACATATTTGTCAGGTATTATTTCATATACTGATTTAAAAAATAAATACGAAGGGGAGTGGTGGGACTCGAACCGTGAATGCCTCTTTTTGTGCGAATGCTCTACCATTATGCTATTGTTATTTGGTATGATTTGCATAAACATTCTTTCTTATGCTCTTCCATGTCAGAATTGCTAACTCTAGCTAAGCAATGGGCACACCCGCGTACACACATGCAAATACAGGCAGCTATTTTGGGGATTTAAAAAAATATATTTAATGTTTTGCATTTTAAAACTGTGATAGGGGTTTACAATATCAGGGAGTGTGGTGTTGGGTGCAAGGACATTTGAGTGGACTCGCTCTTGTGTGTGTGCTTTGTTTAATTTTAAAACACTTGCAGGTGCGTGGACATTTAGACTACTCGGCAGTCGGACACGCCCCCTGCTTTCTTACACGGTTGAGTCAGCGTGCCCTCATGCATATTCATGGCATGCTGATGTCAAACTGTTCAACTGCAGCCTCTGAGTAAGACTTATTAAGTCTTACATGGAGGATTAGTGAATCCGGGGGACTGCTACACCACTTTAAAATGTAAGGAATAATAATTCCCTTCCTTTTAAAAGTGTGTCTAATATATATATATATATATATATATATATTGCATTTGTTTGCATTTTTATGCCTTTTACTCACATTTGGTGTGTAGCTAGTTAGTACTATGTCATGGTATACTGAGTTGAAAGCAGAGAGGAGTCCTAAGTTGTTACTCTGCGTGAATGAGTTAACAAATTTGATTAACAAAACATATACAATATTATGGTGCTATGACTGTAGAAGTTGCACAGCATGTACAGCTGTATAAACTGAGTTCTGTGAGTTCTGATTCACATGTATAAATGTTCACTGGTAATGTGCAAAAGAGATATAAAAAGTAATTTTGCACATTTTAACACACTAATGTAGTTAATTGTTTTAAAAGAAAGCATGATTACAGTGTACTGTGAGCACAAAAAAGTTCTTTATCTTACAAAATTGTGGAACATATATAGCCTATATTTTGATTATTCTTCAAAAGGGCATAACTGAAAAAATCAGTTTTCCATATTCTGCAATAGATATTATGTGATAAAATGGGTTCATTATGGATATCAGTATCTCATTTTAATGGCATGATTATTCAAATCCAAAATATCTAATATCTTAGAAGGTTGCTAATCAAAGCAGTGATGCTCCCGAGGTCACAAAACACAAAGCCATTTTTTGCAAGTTCACTGCCCCTCAGACATGGAGGGACTACAGAAAAAGTGAATAAAACACAACACTTTTGCACTCTTCTGAATGTCTAGCTGCCATGATAGGATACCAATAATGATTCGGGTTCAACATTTTAAGAGTCAGTCAACTATGTGGCACTAAACAGCAGGGCTCTCTACTAGAACACCCTCACCCAAATTAAAATAACCCAAATAAATGGGGAATGTGATTTTAGAGGATAGACATACCCCCGGATTTACAAAGCCCTGTAGAACGTGCAGGATTAGTATAAGTGCTATTGTCGGCAATATGGCTGATGTGCGATCCAGGAATGAGCTACTGGGACGTGCACATGAGCTCATAGACAAATCCTGCATGGACTGAGCTCCTGTATGCAAATTACCCTTATTTGCAGGTGAAAACCATGAAAATGATGGTAATATGTGATCCAGGAAGCTGGCAGCTGTGTGTGTGTGTGCAGGATGAGTGCAGTGTGCAGAAATGTACTCGGTTAGTAACCGAGTACATTTCTGCAATCTACAAAATGGAGCTATGACAGCTCCAAGTAAAGGCTGCATATCATTGAGGAAGCATGCCAATGGCCAAGTAGAAGGCCATTGGCATTGCAAATGGTTAAAAAAAAAACTTTTTTTTTTTTCGCCGATCTCGCCTGTTTAAGCATAGGCACCAGAGCGCAAACGGGATCAGGGGGAAAATAAGAAAATAAACCTAAAATAAGCATTCTAACTACAATCAGTATTCAGTCATGCAAGTCAATGGCAGGCAGAAGAAAACCTGGCCAGTTAGTAATGGTTGCTAAGGGGGGGAGGCTCAGTGTGGGACATGTAACTATGCATTAGCAGGCAATCCTATGCAAATGAGGGAAAGGTTAGTGAATCCCAGATTCCTGCAGGGTGTGAGGCAGGTCCCAAGAGTGTAAGAGTATAAATAGCAGGGTGCAAGACTAGGATATAGGTGACATCATGGGGGGTTGTCAGGCATACTGTAAGTGGATTGGAGACCTGTGGCTCGGGATTGCTCCTAGCTTAGCACAGCTAAGCTAGGGGTGTGTCTAAACCTGCCTATCACTCTTTACAAAGTGTAAGCGGGTGTGCGTTTCACACACCAGGTTTTACAGGAAGAAAACGGAAGTTATACCAGGAAAAAGAAGCTCTGTGCACATTTGAGCACTCAGTTTGCGTGGCTCTCACACGGGCTTAAACAGGGAGGCAATGGAAAGGGAAAACAGCAGTAGGAAGGTAATCGAGTAGAACTAGCTTAGCTGACAGGTGAAATGCATCAGAATCAGCCAATTACACAGGCAGCACACCAGCCCAGCCCAGCCCAGCACACTCTATAAACTATGCAAACACCTCTCCCCTTGTTTTTCCCAAAAGGGTCATCTGCAGACTGGGCAGTGTTGTGCCTATGGTTTCATGTGTTAGCTACAGTGCATCAATCTGTGGAATGCAAAAGGCAGTGTGAGGATTGCAGTCTGTAGATCGTGAAGGTCGTGACAGTTACTGACTTCATATCCCTCAAAGAACATATGTTACAACAAACCCTGTTACAATGGAAAATATATGAGGTTATCACAGCAACATGTCTATACTGGTCCTATGTATATGCTGTCAGCCACATCTCTGTCAACCTTTGTACATATGGTGTGCATGAAGCGGTGCATATGCGCTGTACACCATAAATAGTGTCAACATATCTGAAAACAAGCCAGTGATATATCAGATTGCTACACATATCATGTACAGTAGTGGTTATATTTCATGACATAAGCTGGACATTCTGTGGATGTTTGTACAGTACTGAGGTCTGTGTAGTGCTGGTGAATGTTGGCAGTGTGTGTATTGTTAATATGTACTTCAGCCTGTGTACAGACTGTGGTAGATGTTATTGTTCTAGCTCCCCTTCTATCAGATGTTACATGCTGCCCCACTGTATGGTACCATTTTGCCGTACATGTTTGTAGGGCCATACACACACACACACACGTCCCATACCACAGACAGCCATCATAATAATCTGTGTAGCAGCCCAGTATATGTGGGGTCATTCTGTGAGTGGCACATATGAGGATGGCGTAGAACAGATAGTCCATATACTGTAATATTATGCTAGCTCACCATATGTGGCTGTGGCTGTGTTCACATTGGTTGTGGTTATGCACTGTCACACAGGTGTATTTTACCCTGTGCTGTGACATGGCTGTCGAGCCTGCTATATATATATGCAGGTACATGTGCATTCCCCCATATGAGATGTAGGCCAGTATTGAGCCAGTCTGCCTGTCGCCTGCACAGTGCATTGTTACTTGCCTAGCAGCTTAGTGTACTTAACCAGTGGGATGTTATCTGCAGATACTTGCCAGATGTACTGCTGCTGGGCCTCCCTTAAATGTCATGTATGTCAGACAGAGCAGTGGGATGTTGTACAGATGTATGCCAATATATATGTGTGAATCCAGCACCTATGCTGCCAAATGTATACCAGTCATTATGTGCTATACCCATCTACATGGCTGTCTACATCCATATTGTCAGGCCTGGTACACATGTGGTGCACTAAGGGATTATGTGTATACATCTGGACTGTACAAGGTGTGTCTGAAGTTCCACATGTAGTGGCCAATACGTCTGCTGCACTCCACAGGGGCGTGCTAGCAGCGGTACCTTACAATGATTTCCTTAGAATGTCTCTTAGCAGCCAATGGCACACATGTTATAAGCAGATGTCAGCATCCACACACACCATGTCCGTGAAGACAATCCCAATGATAGTAGCAACAGTCTAGTAATATATCTGCTATACATACCTGTCATCCCCTTGCACTACGCCTTTGGGACTGTAGGGGCTGGTGTATGGGTACACTCCATGTCCAGGACATATGGTGGAAATATATGTACATATACTTATCCTGATAGCTATATATATATATATATATATATATATATATATATATATATATATATATATATATATATATATAAATACACATGTGTACTACATTGAATTACCACTGTCATGGCAACCACCCACTATAAATCCCTACAGCATGTGGGCGCGGTCCCCTTATATTTCCTGTGTGATGGACATCCTTCCTGTGTGTGGGTATCAGTGATACAGGCAGCAGGTAGCAATACCTCTTACAGGAGAACCTGCACACTCAGAGCGGCCACATATTTGTAGGAGGATCAGGAACTACAGACAGACTGTGGGTAGAGTTGCATAATGCTTTGCACAGTACTGGTGTTACAGGGTGTGTGTGTACATACTAGTGTACCTTGGAATGCATTCTGTCTGCATAGCTCACTACTGTGGGCCTAACCTCTTGCTGGACAGAGGTATGCCTATCATGTGTTGTCCGTCCACCACACAGGTCCTGTGTCAGATATTACACTGGCAGTGTGTGTGTTGCATGCTATCAGTACATGGCTACATCCATGTCTATATCTAACCTCAGTTCCCTTACTAAGGGTATGTTGCAGACTATCCTGTAACACCAGCACCTTGCTTAGTGTATGGCAACAGTATTCCACATATATGCCTGTGTTCCAACCTCTGTCCCCTATCTACATACCAAGCTTTGCACATATGTCATGCTGTAGTGGGCTGTGAGTATATCACACTGCCGTTGCTGCCATTAGTCTACTGCTGTTGTATCCCCCACACATACAGTGGGGCTGGGGCCATATATGTGTGGGCGTCACCTACTCAACACATGAGCACCCTTATACACTGCAGAGGCCAGTGTATGTAACAGTGGTATATGGGCTTGTATTATTGAGTCTAGGTGGGGAGCACCATAAATGACCTAGGCTGTTACAAAATGTGGGGGTATCAGGGGTGAGCTTCCACAAGGTATGTGGATGTACAGTACCATATACTCCACCTATATTGACATTACTTACATGACCTGGAGTACTGCAAGGCTACTGCCTCCTGCCCTACAGACTGTTCTGTGCGTTATGCCTTATGTACCGGGTAAAACCCATTTGATCACAAAATGACTTTACCTTCTACGGCGTTTGAGCAGAGTGTAGACAGAGGCTGCTGAACTACACATCTGCAATACATGCTGTTGATTGTGTGGTACCCTGTGGTCCAGTCTGTCTGCACTATTATACATTCTGAAGGGCTGGGCCTGGACAGCAACAGTTGTGCATCTTTCCAGACTACTGTATTAGTGTAACTGTTTCACAGTTGCAGTACTTCATTTATATGGTTGTCAGTATTTGAACAGCTATATGATATGGCATATAGAACTGTTATGGTACACAATTAAAGGATTCCCATTTCTGCAAACCTGTATGTGGTGTCTTTCCTATGACCTTTCTATGGGTATATGTTGCAGGCAACGACTGACATTAGTATGTGTCGCCCATACAGTGTCCAGTTGTTCAGGTGTTAACTGTAGGCATAGTGGCTGTTCCATGTTGTGTGCAACTCCTACATATGTATCCTACTGTACATATATCTGCATGTGTATGTATGTATATATATATATATATATATATATATATATATATATATATATATATATGTAGCTGCATATATGTGTCTGTGCATCTGTATCCTGGGGACGTTGATGGCTTCCACATATTACATGTCCTATGGGAGGCAGACTGTACTTGGTAGTGCATTGCAGGGTGCATGTTTTTGGCTGTGGAGGGATGCCTATTCATACAAGACGTATAGTGTGTGGGGCCTCTCAACCCCATTAACGGTGCATGTGGACATAGGTGTATTTGTTAATCTGCAATTGCTATCTACAAATGTATGGCCATATATACCATATAGATATATTTATCTACTAACAGATATATAAGTATATGTGCAAAAATAGTGATATATATGTATATAGAGTTAGTAAAACAACATATATATTTATATATATGTATATCTATACATATATGGGTATGTTGTATCTGTTAAGGTTGCAATACAGTTACACACACAGACATCTAGATGTTGGTATACATTCTCTTTACTGTTGCATGACAGGACTGGCTGATATGTTTCTGAAACATTGAATATCTGTGTATCTGTCATGGCTTAGTGGTACACCATCCTGTCTAGGGTGTGCAGGTCCTTGGTTTGAGCCTTGCAAGTGCTGTTTATTTTGTTGCTGGGCAGCACACAGCCCGTTGGATAGAGAGTGATTAAGGCACCTTAAAGCAGTTGAAAGCAGGTTTGCACGGGTTTGCGTGGAGCTAAGCACTGCCTACACAGGTTAAGCAATTTAGAAGCTGAGTTTATGAAAATGTAACCGGAGGTAAGCAGTACTTACTGTCGCGCAAACCCGCTTACAACTGCTTTAAAGTACCTTACTCATTCTATATCCAATGGGCTGTGTTCTGCCCAGCAACAAAATAAACAGTTCCTGCAAGGCTCGAAACCAGGACCCTGCACACCATACACAAAGTGATTTACCACTAAGCCATGGCAGATATGCATAATTGTGACATTTTCACATACATATTATCCAGCTCAGGTATACAATACTACAGGGAATGTATTCTGCCATGTAGATGTATGTGTGTGTGTATGTATATATATATATATATATATATATATATGTATATATATATATATATATATATATATATATATTCATCTTTAAATGGATATAACATATCTATATATGTAGATATAGGTATAGAAATATATATATATATATATATATATATATATATATATATATATATATATATGTGTGTGTGTGTGTGTGTGTATATATACATATAAGCCAATAAATACATATGTATCCATAGATATATATATGTATGCATTCACATGTCCACATATATATAGCACTAGGAATGCATATATGTCAGCATATATATGGCTCACCTTTCAAAGGGAGAAATCCATGTGTCTGAAAGCTGGAAGGCCAAAAGTATGTTCTCAACATTGCACAATCTTGCAATACATGCATCGAATGTGCAATGAGCAAATGTGACTAAGCATTCGCTCATTGCAGATTAGGTAATTTGGTTGCGGATGGCACTATAGTGAGGATGGGGAATATTTGCCTATCCCCACTGTAGTGCAAACTAGGAGTTAGTATATCACAGACGGGGGGCAAGGGGGCATGCCCCTGGCATTACAATATGTATTCCAACTTGTAGTTCGAGAGTCAGCGAAGGTGCCTTTAGAACTGCTATGTTTTGAACTGTGGTGATGTAAGAAATGATGGGTTTGTCCTTTTGGTTTTCAGAAAGTGCCGTTTGAAGGAATGATTGCCTCCCTGTCAAAGGTGAACACATATATATCAATACAGGTATATATGGACATACATCTGCAGATGGAACTGGGAACGTAACCACAACATATATGTCCACATGCACCATTGATGGGTTTGAGAGACCCAAACAACATGCATCTGGCATGGATAGGTACCCCCCCAAGCCAAACACGTCTGTCTGCAATACAATACCAACCTTAGCAGATCCCATAAGCAGAGCCCTACACGACAAGGGCAGCACATGTTAACAGTACTCCATCCCACCTGTAAGATGTCAGGCTGGCATTACTAACATAGCATACAGTACAGTCGAGTGACTTGTCATGCTTGGGGGAACCCCCTGGGCAGGTGCAGTAAGTAGCTGGAATCCCTCATATGATCCAATAGGCCTACACCTGGCAATGGATTCACCAATGTTGGCAGGGACGACCACAAATCTACCCTGTCAGCTGGGAACTACCACCCAGTAGCCTGATAACCCTGGACTGCAGGGACATGGAACATATCAACAATGAACCCATGGACAATGTCAATGGTAATCTTAACACACGGGACCACGCCAATGTTGAACTTGTCAAAGGCAGAGAATACAACCTGAACCTGGTATACTTCTCCTTTACCCAATCATGACAGGTGTAGATGAGGGTTAGGAGGTGCACAATGCCTATGTAGATCATAGCAGGCTTTTGTACACCATCCCACATGTAGGAATGTGTGTAGTTGTTAAGGGATCTACCTCCGTTCACAGAATATGTTTCCACCAGTACTGCTTGGCATATGCCAACATTCCACAGGTGCCATCCTGTGAACATACAGTTCTTCACAAGTCATAGATGTGTTAATGCCCTCCTCCACACTGTTGAGGTGTGCAGCACTATTGGGGTTGCTATAACTCACTGGGTGTGGCTGTTGTGGACACAGCTGCCATTATTGCAGTTACTGTTGTGTCTATCCCCCACACAGCTGTCTGTAATACTGTACAGTGTATGTAATCAGGTTGTTTGTTGTTGTTTACACCATTCACAGTAGTTGTGCGCCTCACACCCTCCTAAGGGTAGGGCTATGCCACCAGCATTGGCACACACATGTTACTTAGATGAGATCGCAGTAGAGTGGGGAGAGGGACATACACTCTGCTGTTAACATGTTCAGTGTCATCCACATTGCAGACTGCATATATAGCAATGTGTGGTTGTGCCTTTCCTGTCTTGGTGGGATTACATGTGTAAAAAATGTGTTATCTGCACCAGGACATACCTCCATGTGTACAGTCTTGTACCTGTACTGCATCCAAACCAAAGGCTGTGTGTGTTGTACCCAGCCATTTCATGTGTACCACCCACTACACTTACTGGTGTCCACTATAGAAGGCCTGCTGACACCAGTACACCCATTAGCCATGTGGCACATGGACAAACACAACATAATCAAAATAGATACTGGTGACAGCAATACAACATTGTTAATTACAGCTATGATGCATCATGGCTGCACAGCTACAACTTCCAAGATATTAGCATTTCAATTTACTGCTGACAACATGCTACACATCATTCCATTGCTACACTGTTGTACTGTCACCCTTTGCATCAGCACCATGTTATCCTGTCCTTGCATCAATATTATGGATGTAAAGGGAGTGACACAGATATCATCATATGCACAGGGTGTGTTGTTGCTTTGCCAGAGGCCTAGGCTGAGCCATACAATTGACAACGTGTGTGTGTGTGTGTGTGTGTGTGTGTGTGTGTGTGTGTGTGTGTGTGTGTGAGGGGGCTGAGTACTGTTATTGGCCACTGGTGATGGCGTGTATGCAGGTATGTGGTTGCCCTAGGTTCGTTGTTAATGTGTATATGTCTGCATACACACAGTTCCTCCATGTGGCTGCCCTATACAGGGAATTGTGAGACAGCTGCCAACTGTACCTGGCAGGGTTTGCAGTTCACCGTCTCCGGCCACGGACACGGGACCTGTGCCTAGCAGGGGTGCTACAGGCAATATCAGGTACAAAGCCAGACAGAGTACTGCCCCTTGAGTTTGACAGACATCTACTGGATCCAGATCCCTCCTGGGACTGGCCAGGGCCACGTGCATGTGGTCTGCTATGATGGTCTGTGGACAGCACCCCCCACAGTGCTGGGGCTGGTACTGTGACTATGGGAGCAGCTGTGACTGGTTGGATGTCCATGGTGACCTCCAGCTGCTGGTGTTGCTGGCATACGTCCATGTGGCCGTCACAACTGTCCCGCCCTGTCCTGATGCATGGACATGACATTTTGGATGAGATCCAATGTCTCACCCCACCGTCTATCCATGCCCTTGATGTAATTATGGATGGCACCTGCTAGGTCACAGATGCTGTCAGTTACAGAGGTGTGATGAGCCCTCTGCACCCTTAGACCCTGCCTGGTGTACCATTCCATTCGTGCCTGTACCTCCATGACAGTCTGGAACATGCGTGTGGTTGAAATAGATGTGGCACATCTGCCAAGGGCATGATGACCAGCAGTGCTCCGAAGAGCACCTTTGAACATCTGCCTATGTGATACCCCACCAGACATCTGGCTATGGCTGCTGTGTCCTGACACATGTGCCATAGATACCACACTGTCCTGGCCAATGCCATCTGTAGGCTGTCCCTCAGCTAAGGCCAATGGTGATGAGGTATGTAGAGGCAGTGTGACTGTGTGCGTGGATGGGGTGGATATGTGTAGGTTGTCAATTGGTGGCCCAGCGGCAGCCCTTGATGACCCTTCCTGTGCCTCAACACACCTATCCTCATGGTCACTGTCTGTATCAGAGACATCAGATTCCCTGCCACCTGTAAGGGGAAAACAGAGAACAGACTGTAAGACCTGTATATCACCGCTAAACAGTACACACACACACACACACATGTGTGCAGACATGGCCACACACACAGTCATACACACATGCAGTCGACATACACGGCAACCCATACACTCCACCAGACAGCACCTACAGACAGCTCCTGCACCCCCATAACACAGGAAATAGCAGGCGATGGTGCAGTGCAGTATCACACACAAACCTGTAATTATACACATCAGCATGCAGGACATGTGGCACTCAACAGCATGCAGTGCAACTGTAGTCAATCCCTGTTAACAAAATTATACATGGCTGTGATGCATGGCTTCTGTTAGTAGGTGGTGGCCCTCCCCCTGGAAATCCCAGCATCCATGTCCACAGTATTGCTGTGCATCTGTTCAGCACCCTGGCATGTACTGTGCACCATACCTCACAGGTGAACACACCATTGCAGGATGTGTATCTGTGTGTCAGTTGAGTTTCCACCACTGCTCACAGCCTCTGTGTGTTTCTGGATCACATGTGGACAAGTGATTAGTGAATGCTTGATGTGTATTCACAGAAGTCATCATCAGTGGTGCATGTATGAGTGATAGACTACTATTAGACCAACCACAGACACAATGTACTGTACCTATGGTGAGTGTAGAGACCATTATTGACCATGATTGAGCCCTGGCTGATGTTGCCTGTGGTACACATAGGTTCATAGGTGAGTACTGATCTATTGGTCCTGATGCCTACATAAGCCTAGCCACAGGGGTTCCCAGCCATGCACCATCTACTAATGTTATTCCCCTGTGCCCCTGTCAGGGTGTGGCACAGACATACTACCCAGGGTGAATTCCCCATTTCCCATCCAATTGCCAAGTGTTTCTGTAAAGACGGCCAATGAGTAGCATTGCCTGACATGTATGGGTAGTCCATTCCAGAGTGTGGGGATTCCCCATGACAGGGCCCTATCCCTCCAGTATGTTCTGTGTAATGTGATGATGATGTTTAGGACCCTGTAGCATGTGTTAGCAGAGGGAGTGGGATGTGTTTATGTGTAGCATGTTCAACTGCTCTGTGTATGACATAGCTGCGTATGTTGGGCAGATGTCAGCTGTGCCTGGGCAATGTGCACTGGAGTGTAGCCACAGTTGTCTGAGATGGACTGTGTATTGCATGTGTTTGAGGCTGGTAATCCCATTATTGAGGGGTGTGCTCTGTCAGTGCTCATGTACAGCTTGCATTATGGGTAGGTGTGTTAGATGTGTACATGGCCTACACCTTAGCTATGACATGCACAGTGAATTGCCAAGCATGACCTTAAACCATACTCACCGGCATCCGGCCACTGCCTTGCTGGTATCCCAGAGGTACCTACATTGAGATGGGATAGAGTTGATGTCAGTGCCGCATCTGTGGCATTACTACAGGGTGGCTGCAATATTACAGTACAACAACAGCTGAAGTCCACAGTACTACAGATTGTGCATTACTGCTTATCAGTACTACACAGCAACAGACCCCACATCTCGCATATGCATGATCTACCTGTACAGATGCATATACTACAGTAGTCTACTGATATGCCCTGGAACCTTGTCTGCATGCTCCATGTCTGGTGTGTGTGTACCACCCACCTCCATGACTGTATAAGTCTGTATCTCTTGTGGGTGGCAGGTGCTACCAGGCTCATGAGCATCTCCTCCACTCTGGTGAGGGGGGGTGGATGCTATGGCCCCCCGTTGCAAGATGGTCACCCTTCACGGCAGCGGCACAGCAACATACTTGGTGGAGCAGGTCACTACAATGGTGATGGACCTGCTCATATATATGGCTGTGCATCCCCACCTCACTCACCCTGTGGACCACATCATTCCACATGGCTGTTCTCTCCTGCTGGTCCTGGCTTGTCGGTGAGAACAACAGCTGGTAGTTGTGGATGATGCTGGTGTTTATAATTTCCTCCTCAGCGGCACTGTAAGTGGGATTCCTCGGATGCGCCATACTCTCTGATAGACATAATAGAAATATGTCTGAGCAACTCATATGTTATGTTTACCATAATACAATACACATCAGTCTCCCGCCACCATATCAGCTCCAACATAATGTTCACACAACGCTAGTGGTATGTGTCCGATATGTGTACCATTGGGTCATATATTGTATTGTACAACAATTTCTGCTATGTGTTTACGGACATGCTCCCTGTGGGGACACTAGAGTTTCTGGGCTGTTACAGGGTATTTCACCTGCATGCCATTGTCACTGCCACTATGTTTCCATATATGCATGTGGTAGGCCTGCTATGTGATTGCTACACATCTGCCATTCTGTGATATTGGGGATATCTATGCATGCTGTTGGATATGTTCTGGGATTGTGTGGACTATTACAGCCCACATATGTTCCATGACAGTTACACACCAGCATGTGTAGGGGATATTTGCCAGTGGAAACACCACTCCAAACTAATGTGCACGTTACCAGAAAACATCACATCCGTGACCCTCCATGGAACCTCATTATCTACTGTTCCATCACTACCTTCATGTGGAACCACCTCAGGGGATGGTGCCCCCAAATGGAGCACACAGACATATGTCTGTCACCCAGTAAGGTTGAGGGTCTTGTGCATAGGGAGCTCCACAGAGACATGGGGTACATGCGACATCACCTGGAGGCATGCAGTACACATACACAAGGTTCGACATGCATGTCCCTCTTGCCCAGTGCACAGCTCAGGCACCTTTTTGTCCATGTAGATACTGTCATGACTGTCCATGAGTGGGCAACATGTTCCCTTTGTTCCCATGTGGGGGCTCAATGGCCTCCACATTCAAAATGTAACTACCCATCCACAGTGTTTAACCACCACATGTGTCATATACCAGCCCTGTATGCTGTGTTGTTTGTCACCCAACCAGACCTACATACCAATATGTGCCTAATACCCTTCACCAACTTATATATCCCATCGTCTCATACAATTGCGATGTGTTCCCAACATGGGTTACACAACACACTCCATCTTGCAGCCATGTACTGGTATGTAGGTATGTTGAGTATTGATGTGTGTGGTCCAGATGTTCTCTCACACATGTCATGGCAGGGGACATGTATTGACATTATATATATATATATATATATATATATATATATATATATATATATATATATATATATATATATGTATGTATATATATATATGTGTGTGTGTGTCTGTAGACATACATACACACACATATATATATATATATATATATATATATATTTGTTTGTATACATATATATATATATATATATATATACACACACACACACACACACACACATATATATATATATATATATATATATGTGTGTGTGTGTGTGTGTGTGTGTGTGTGTGTGTGTGTGTGTGTGTGTGTGTGTATGTATATATACATTTGTGCATTTATGTGTAGATATCATTCTGTGTTTTTTATATACCTATATAAATGTATAACTGTCCGAGGTTCTGTAAACATACACAGCTGTGAATATGTATCACACATATATGTATCTGTATGAGGGATGTATATGAACATCTGGACCACACTCATGTACCCTCTTTACTTCACAGCTAAACTGTTTTGCCTTGCTGAAACACAGACAGGTGTCACATGTGAACACAGACTAACATTGGGGGGCATATATGGTGACAAACTTTAGATAAGCATATTATACTGCTATGGTAGTTGGGCATGCTATGCTACACTTTAACATGACTGTCCTGCAGGTGGTGTGGTCTCTCACCCATGTGTCTATCATGGCAGTATTAATACCCCCTCCAGCCATTGGCCACAGTAATTTACAAAACATAGATATCATGGGTCACATCTTTGCCATTAACTGCTGGTCTGCACATTTGACAGGTATGTCCCACTGCCCACAGGGACTGACACTACTGTCCAGTGCAGTTGTTGAGCAGAACATCATTACAGGAACAAGTACTGATGACACATATACATCCTTTCACAGTATACATCCTATTATTCTATGCCATATACTACATGCCAGTAAATGCATATCTGTTTCACATACCTGTTATGTTTTTTCCACAGTAACACAACCCTGAGCTTTGTGACCTTTCTTGAAATGTTTTTCTCTCTCCCTCTCTTTCTCTCTCTCTCTCTCTCTCTCTCTCTCAAAATCTCTCCAGTTGAGTGATTTAGCTGGTTTGAATAGATTGCAGCATGCTTTTGCTGGTATTACACATGATCAGGTGGTGGCCTCTGCTACAGTCAGTGTCCACCAGTTGCTAATTGCATGCAGCCTGCTGTGTAGTACTTCAGATAACCACTGTCTTGGAAACCCTGTACTATAAATTGCTGCAACTGTGGGCATTGTCCCTTCACCTTTACAGTATGGATGACATCCTTCCTGTGTGTGGACATCAGTGTTACAGACAGCAGGTAGCAATACCTCTTACAGCAGAACCTGCAGACACAGGCCAAATCCACATTTGAGTAAGGTTCCAGACCTACAGACAGCGTGAGTAGTGTTGTTGTGTGCAATGTATCTTGCTGTTCTTACAGGGTTTCTGTGCACATGGTACTTTTTATGGAATGTTGTCTGTCTGCATAGCTCTCAACTGTGGGCCTATCCGTATGATACCAGGGGAATTGGCTGTTAGGTTTTGTCTGTGCACAACACAGGTATTGTCCCAGATATATCTGTGGCTTTCTGTCTGTTGAGTGCTATCAGTACATGGCTACATCCATTTGTATTTCAATGCCGTATCCCTGCATAAGGGTATGCTGCAACGAATCCTGTACCACCAGCAAATTCCAGGGTGGGTAACAGCAATAATGCAAATATGCCCCTATGTTCCTGCCTCTGTCTTCCACATATATGTCAGTTTTTGTCCTGCTGTGATACAGGAAGGGTTGTTAGGTAATGGCCTATCATTATTTAATGCTAGCATTACTGCTATCATCCCAGTCATGTCATGGACTCCCACACCAACTGTTGGGCCAAGTCCATATATATGGGGGCAAGAGCTGTAGAACACATATATGCCCTTGTACATTCCAGAGGTCAGTGTGTGGTACACAGTGTTCCTTGCCCTTGTACAGCCTTTTATGGGGGAAGGGGGTTCTATGCCATTAACATAGGCTATGGCACCTTTTCAGGGATATAACTGTTAAGATGAGGGTCATTCAGTGTGATAGTGAGATGTTAGGTTAAACAATGTTATGTACAAGATACTGTGACATTAACACAAGTGCTACTTTTCCCGCTAAGGCTTGACTACAGGGTGTAATTGGAGGCTGCTGAACTACATCTGTAATTGTTGATTGTTGCATATCCTGAAGGCAAATCCTGTTTCTACTGTTGTATTAGCTGAAGGCTTTAGCCTGGACAGCATAGTATGGTATATGTACACATTGCTTGCATCTACTGTTTTGTGTGGGCCTTGCATTCATGACTGATTACATATTTCAAACCTTATGTGGTGTCAATACTGGCATACATTATTGTATAGTACACAAATAAAGGTTATCTGTGTATTCATACATGTGTCGTGTCATGTCCTTTGAATTGTGGGTGGGTATATGTTTAATGTCAGTATTCTTATTTGTGGGAATGGTTGCCACACTACACATTTCACAGGTGCCAGTTGAAGGGCTTGTGGCTGAGGGATATACTTTGCACCCAGTACTTCCACACTACTTCTACATATGTATGGCTACTGATACCTTTTGTGTGTGTATATGTGTATGTACCTATACATATCTCATATGACTATATCTATATATATATATATATATGTATCTATAGATATATACATCTGTATATACATATATACACATACATATAAACATATGTATGTATCTATATACAATTGATGTTATATGATTATTTGTGAGTCATACATTAAGATATATATATATATATATATATATATATATATATATATATATATATATATCTCTACATATAGCTGTCTATCAGTCTACATTTACAGATATATATCTGTCCATATGTCCATGCATGTTCAGCTCATATTTTGGCCTCTTCCTTATTTACTTGGCAATTGTCATGGATGATCACAGCATTGAAATCAGTAACTAGTGGCAAGACTTTTCAGACTTTTCAGACTTCATCTCCTTCTACATATGTGTTCTAAAACATATAAAGGTGTAACTAGCAACATTTCCAAGTGTATCAGAGCATTAGTTGACATATATCCCTATTTGTACCCACAGTGTGGTATACTTTGTTCAGACTTCTTGCATTAACAGCTTATGTGGTGTGATAATAATACATTTCCTGTACTGTTGACTGATTGTGTTGCATGATATGTTTGTGAAAACTTTAGGTTATGTATATCTGCCATGTTTCTGTGGTAAATCACTTTGTGTATGGAGTGCAGATCCTTGGAGAGGCAGTTTATTTTGTTGCTGGGCAGAACAAGCGACGTTGGCTACTGTGCAATTAAGGCACTTTTAAGCAGTTGTAAGCAGGTTTGCACAACGGTAAGCACTGCCAACCTCCGCTTATGTTTTCTTACAGTCACTTAGCTTCAAATCTCTCAACTTGTGTAGGCATAGCTTACCCCTGTGCAAACCAGCGCAAACCCACTTACCGCTGCTTAACAGTGCTTACTGCCACTTACCCCCATGCTAATTCCTTTAAAAGAAAAGAAAAAGGGGTTGATAGGACAGTGGTGAAAAATGGGGCACGAAGAGGAAAAGACAATAAGGAAAATAGCTAGACGTGCAGGAAGGGTATAGGAAAGGTCCATAGCTACCCATTTCTTCTACAGCAACAGCTATGCATATACACTACATTTGCAAGTACATTTCGACCCTCAAACCCTGGGAGTGGGATGAGGACAACATATATTCATTGTGATGCCAATTAGACCAGATTACATGTGTCCAGTGGACACGTGTGAGAAATGGACAGCTATGTATGGGGCGAGATTTTTTTGTGGGAACAGATTGCCCTTTTTTTTTCAGGTGAGAGTGGGATGTTGGGGAGGTAGGATGGGTAGGTTAACAGACAAGACACACAAGATGCATACAGGGCCAGTATATGACACATGTGGGGGGTAAACACCTTGGATGGCAGGGGTGTTTGGTAGTCGCAAGCCCATGAGCCCCCAACTGGAAACAGTTGGACCCCACCCATGGGCAGTCACCACTGCACCTTCAGGGCCCCGAAGGTGGCTGTGCTGGGGGCTGTGTAGGAGGGGCAGGCTCATTAATAGCGCCATTCAGCTCTCAAGCTGGCATAGCCACTCTTGATACTCCAGATCAAGCTCCTTATGCACCACGGCCCGGACCTGTTGATGGGTGACAGGGTCCCCTCCACGCCCACTCTGAGGGGAGGTGAGCCCCATCCCCTGCAGTGGTTCCACCCAAAGGTAGAGCAGGACCCACAGAGGAGGAGGTCCCAGGCTGGGCCCCAGATGTGCTGATTCCCAGTGCCATGGCCAGCTGAGGTGGGACAGGTGGGTCCGCTGGGACGGCCTTCCCATACGAGCTGTGTTGTCACAGGTTTATGACAGATATGGGTTAGTAACAGTCAACAGCATTCAGGATTAGTTATAACAACATGCATAGGTATTCCCATTAGCCAACACACCATATTTAACACAGTTGCAGAGCAAGCAGAACACATGCATATATGGAACAACAGTGGCCATTACAGGAGCATGCAGGTTTCATTGATGGCAACAGGCCATCAATATGGATGTATTTTCACATGGCACATGCATAGAAACAAATGTGAATATTTATAAACCATTACAACATATGTCCTAACAAACGTTTGGAGTGTACACATACCAGTTGAGGAGTGCAATTGGGTTATTATGCACATATGGTAGGGGTGAGAGAGATAGTTCAATTAACAACTAATATACCCTTGTAGTTTTCACAACATTCTTAGTCACTGCAGTGGTCTCTCCCTTACATGTATTATTACACTACACAATGGCCTTATATTGTACACTGGTATGTTTATAAATTATTATATACGTGACCTGTGTCTTACATACAGGTGTGACAGGCTGCAGGTGTTAATGCAACATATGTTGAGAATTGCTGTCATACACTTTGGGTGAGGTGCTAGAATGACAGGTTTGTTTCCATATACATTCTCTGACTGTATACACGCTTGACTATCAGTTATATGTCAATGACACCTGCCTACAATTCTTGGATCATCACACTGGATTTTCAGGGGAACAGGGTACCAAGTTGGTGATATGGGTCATTTATCTGGACATGTTGGACAGATTGGAACAGTTGTGGGGTATGAATATGTATGCAACTTACAATCTGAACATTCTAGCAATTTCTGTACTGTTGTTGGGTGTAAGTATGCATACAGCTTTCTATCTGAATACTGAATCAAAATCTGTACAGTTGTGGGGTATGATAATGCATACAACTTAGTAGCACTCCCAGGATTCAAACCCCTGTTGTGTGTGACAAAATATTATAGCTAACATTTAAATACACTGTGCTAGCAGGGAATTGATGTAAAGCTTTCAACTGTTTTCTAAGTCTCCCTAACTTGTACAATATAACTGACCTCTTGGAACTTCCAGCATTGTTATGCAGGACTTCATGCCCATTTTATCTGCATACCTTGGTGTGGGTGACACTGCTTAAGATACAACAGTACTATTTATAGTATGAAACAGATCGCCAACATATGAGAGAAGAGTAAACAGAAGCACTCCAGGGGTTATACCTTTATTCCCAGACAATTACACATTTATTTCTACTGGTACAACACTTTCTAAGGGTCTTATATTTATTTGTTATGACAGTACATGCAGACTGATTACTAACCTGCCACACGATGCAGCCTTTGCAGCCTAGCACAGCCCACTCATCTGCAGCTGTCAGAGAAATGCAGTGATATTTAGCCATACCTATCCATAGTATACATAAGTTAGGCAATTATTTACTACTTAATAGAATTAGTACTTACTCAGTACTGGGGAATTGAACATCTGCTGAGACTCCTGGATCCACTGTTCCAGTATATTCCCCCTCTGCTGCTTCAGGTCAGCATGGTGGTGCCTGACCTTCTCACCAGTCCGGGGGATACCTGTGGCACTGGTGAGGTCACGGGCGAGACTCTCCCAGTCCTCCGTTTTATACTGTGAGACCTGGTACTGGCCCTGCAGTAGTCTCTGATCATGGTGTTTTACCAGGTGCCATACCCTGATTTTTGACTCCTGGATGCTCCAGCACTGCACTCTAAATCGAGTCCCTTCACCCACACCAGCCATTTTGCCTGCAGTAGGAAGCTACAACAAGTTATGGATAGTATTCCCACCTGTGGGATTTAAATACAGCTATTTAACTACACTTCCCTGTGATTGGCCAGTTTTGAAAAGGCTAAGCTATGGGCAGACCTGCTTACATGAGGTTGGCACTGCTTAAAGAGGTATACCACTAGGCAGATTGAATTAGCTCCCCTACACATTGCTTACACTTACTAACTTGAGCTGTGCTGTGGTTAGCATTGCTTAATAGTTAATTAGCACTATATTTGCCATTTGGCTTGGCTCCCCTACACATTGCTTACACTTACTAACTTGAGCTGTGCTGCGGTTAGCATTGCTTAATAGTTAATTAGCACTATATTTGCCATTTGGCAATGATTTATTCTTCATTACAGGTTATATATGTGTCTGGTATCCGTGATTCATGTGTACATACACTTTATGGGGACCTGGGGACTACTACACTTTATTACAACAACACCTCAAATCTATGCTTACTGCAGTACTCTAGTTCACATATTTATGTTCTATGGCAGGTTATCCAACATCACACTGTACATAGATTCAGTTCACATGTTTGGTTTGATTTTCCTGTGGTGAAGATTAGTTTGCTGATACCTCATTCATATCTATTGCTATGATGGCTTGGTGGTTAACTACTATGACTACAGTGTGCAGGATCGTGAGTTTGAGCCTTGCAGAGGCAGTTTATTGTTTTGCTAGGCAGAACAAGGGCCTTTGGATACAGTATGATTAAGGTACTTTTGAGCAGTTGTAAGCGGGTTTGCATGGGGGTAAGCACTGCCTACACAGGTTAAGCAATTTAGAGGCTTACTGGGTGCAAGACACTGTAACCGGAAATTAGCAGTGCTTACCTTCACGCAAAACCACGCACACGGCCTTAAACTCGCTTACTAGTGCTGACATATGCTTACTACTGCTTCTTGCTACTTAACCTAACTACTGTTTTATGCATAATGATACTGACACCTCACATGTGCATTTCCTGTAGTACTCTAGGTCATATATGTATATATATATATATATATATATATATATATATATATATATATATATATATATATATTTATTTATTTATTTATATATATATGTTCTTTCATGGCAGCAGTACTCCAGTTTATATATATATATATATATATATATATATATATATATATATATATATATATATATATGTTATTCCATGGGTTATGCAACATACATATTACTCATAACGTGCTTTGCCATGGGAAATGGTATGTCTCAGTTACCTTTCTGTTTCCCCCTCTCCTTTCTCAATTACATCCATGAGGTGGTCCCATTAGAACGGGTCCATCCAACCCCGGCAAGCCTTGGCCCATAATGACTTACCCATCATTTCCTCCACCCCCTCCCTCCTCCACATCAATCATCCTTCCTACAGGTTCCATCCAAATCTCACCACACCACTACACATTGCCCACTCTCCACTTCTCGGGACCCATCATGTAAGTTGTCTTGCCCCATGGATCTTCAGGGTTCCCACACATTCAGTCCGCTAACATACATATCCTTCTTTGCTTACCTGTAAGGTATGGTATGTTACCCCGAGGACTCTTTTTAGCAGAATTTTTGGGGTCGTCCCACTAGGGACAAACATGTGTTTGTTTAAGATTAGACTTTGCAGGTTGACACTGTTTTTCCCACTGGTAGTATCCTGCCAGTAGTCTGGGTAGTAGTGCTGTGCAATGCTTAGCGGTGGTTAATATTCGATTTGCATGATATTTGCCTTTTGGCATTGATGTCTTCTTCATTACATGTTATATATGTGTTTTATATCTTTGATTCATGTGTACATACGCTGTATGGGGTTCTGGGAACTTCAACACTTTATTGCAATAACACCTCACATCTGGTCTTACTGCAGTACTACAGTTCACATATTTATGTTATGTGGCAGGTTATACCACTTCACACTGTACATAGATTCAGTTCACATGTTTGGTTTGATTTTCCTGTGGTAAGAATTAGTTTGCTGATACCTCATGTGTATCTATTGCTATGATGGCTTAGTGGTTAACTACTGTGACTATGGTGTACAGGGTCCTGAGTTTGAGCCTTACAGAGGCACTTTATTTTGTTACTGGGCAGAACATGGGCCATTGGATCCAGAGTGATTAAGGCACTTTAAAGCAGTTTTAAGTGGGTTTGCACAGGTTTGCATGATGGTAAGCACTGCTAACCTCCCGTTACAGTTTCTTACACTCAGTTAGCTTATACTTTGCTTAATCTGTGTAGGCAATGCTTACCCCTGCGCAAAAGCACTTAGACATGCTTACTACTGCTTATTTGTGCTTAAACCTGCTTACTAGTGCCTTATTCATTATGACACTGACACTTTACATGTGCATTTCATGCAGTACTCCAGTTCACATTTAAATTTTATTATGTAGGTTATACGGCAAAAAGGTGTAAAAATATGTTCATATACAGATTTCACATGGAAAATGATATATACTGTAGGGGGATTCGAACCGGGTATGCCTGTTCATTAGGCAGATGCTCTAACCACTAAACTATTGTGGTGTTGCTTCATTTGCATATATATTCCTTGCTATCCTCTTCAGCCTTTTCAGCTGCTTTAACCGTAGCTAAGCGATGGGCAAACTCGTGCACCTACGGTTAGCTGTAGTCGTGGTTTTAAAAAAAATAAATACAAGGGTTTCTTCGATTTATTTCAATGTACTGTTGCTGTTGAACACATGGGGACTGTTAGTGGGGATATTTGGACACCTATGAGCGGTCTCTCATTTATTTACACTTTCTTCTGTTCTACTTTATGGGGGCATGTTTATTCTGAGAGCTCTGCTCTCAGACATGCCCCCTGCACTCGTCCACACTCAGTGTAGGATTTGGAGCTCAGGCAGTGCACCTTCATTAATATGCATGGTGCGCTGCCGTCCTCCTCTTAAACTGCTGTTTACATGCAGGACTAGTTTAGTCCTGCACAGCAGATTAGTAATCCGGGGGACAATTTATTTGTACACAGGGTGTTGTCCATCTATATCTGGTTTACTATGAAAATCTTGAACACACAAAATTATGAAAATCATGAGAATGATAAACCAAAACAGTACAAAATACAGTATAAAAACCATTGAAATATCAAGACTCCCTACCAGCATGGACCCAATAACTATTAATATGTGTCCTGCAGGGTTGTTGACCAGGAGCTAATGCTAACATGGGTCTCGCAGGAGGGCAAGTCTGGGAGTTCAAAATTATGTTTTTTAGCATTTTGCTTTCATTCTTATGATTTCAACATTTTGATTTCAATGTTTTCATAACAAAACCATTTATAAACTCTAACTTTGAACAACAACAAATAACAACAATGCAATAACTAATGCATATTTGCTTCCCTCGTGCATCTCATTAGATATCCCATTGTTTCTGGCTTTTCATGGCCCTTTACAAAATACGGACTAACTGAACTGTATCCATTATCCAGGAATTGATTGAAGATCCTTAAGTCTCATACCCGCTGTGTCCATGCCATGTCAGCTCTTTGTACTGTAGACCATCCTAGCACTGGGATCTGTGTTTTTAGCCACTTATACAGATTCACACAAATACATTTTCTTTTTATTATGAATTTATTGATTTAAGAGGGGTTTTTTTATTGTATTTATTAAAGAAGAGTAAGTGAATTACAGTTTTTTTTCTCCCTTTCTGTGCAAAATTTAAAAACAAAGGTCAGTTAAATGTAAACCCTAATTGTATGACTAACTGATTCCTGACCAACTGTTATGCATATATTAGATAGAGTTCAGAAATGTGGTGTACAAGTGTAGAGCTGCTAAACACAGGAATGTGATGTGCAAAGTGCATGCTGTTTATAAAGAAGGGTGCAATAAACACAAATGATAGCACCACAGATTTGATTATATCATAGAACAGCCTCCTTCATTATTTCTGTTTTGGCTTTCCTGAGAGTATACTACAAACAGTATGATGGCTACATATTCAGTATTATGGTCTTGGTCAAAATGCATTTTCATCAAAAGATGTTTCTGCATCGGGGCTTGTCCTTGCCCTGACAAACAGTGACCTCAGAACTGTTTAGGAAGCATTTTTGATGATCATTCAGGACACAGGGGAGCTCCAAACAATGGACCTGTCTCAGTTTGGATTTATCAAAGAAAAGTTGTTCTTGCTCAAACAGGTGGATTTTTTTGAAAAGATCACCAAAACAATGAATGTGGGAAAAATGGTACACACGACATACCCTGACCTGGCCAAAGCTTTTGACATAATTCCCCACTCAGGCATAGTAGAAAAATAAGTTGGGAATAAACCCCTATCTCACCCGCTGGTTTGCCTAATGGTTCACAGATAGAGACCAGTAATCAGTGGAGTCCCTCAGGGTTCTGTGCTGGGTCCTCTTCAGTTTGTAGATGACTGCAAGCTAGGAGCAGTCATTGAATTCCCAAATGATTTTGCCATCCCACAGGAAGGTTTGTCCCAAATAAATAACTGGAACAAAAATCATGGACTGAAACTAATTGCCAAAAAATGCATTATTGTATCCTTTGGGAAGTCATCTATTCCAGGGAACTATCACATTAAAATATGCCCTTAAGAGTTGGTCCAATTGTTCAGGATTTGAGAACTTATGTGAACATTGATCTAACTTTTAAACAACATGTGTCTATTGTTGTATGAAAGTCCTTCTGTATTACACAGCTTATAAAGAAAGGGCTTGTGTTGAGATCTAGGAATGTCATTGCCCCCATTTATCAGCCATTATTAGGACAATCATTAAGTATTGACCCATTATAGAGTACAATGCCCCTTTTGGTATGTACCTCACAAGACATCTACAACTACTTGAAAGGCTGCAGAAATACCTCACAAAGAGTATTACCGGCCTCAAACAGATGCCCTACACAGACCATCTCAAAAAACTCCAGGTTTACTCTGTCGCATATCGTCTACTCAGAGGCAATCTCTGCCTAACATACAAAGCTATGTCAAACCCAGAGCTGTTGGACATGCTCCACTTAAAGAAATCCCAATCCCTCTGAGCTACACACTTTAGGGACCTAAACCTTGTCAGCACAATAAACAGAACATGCTGGAGGAATAGATTCCTGTCCCAGAGACTTCCCATACTCTGGAACAAACTACCTAGCTATATCAAACAAACCTCCTCATTAGCACTCTTCAAGAAAAATCTTGATGATTGGATGGGAGATAGGAAATTCACCCCGGGGATCACTTCTGTGGCTCTGCTCGACAGGGGCACAGGAAAATAATTTTCTTGTGTGGCGAAACCAGGGTACCATTTGTCTAGGCTTATATAGGCCCTTGGCCCAATAGCCTAGTACCTGCTTATGAACCTATGATCCTATAGTGCCCCCTTTGGCATGTATCTGTTCAGACACTTACAACTGGAACACCCACAGAGATACCTTACTAAAAGGATACAAGGTCTAAACAACATGCCCTACATGGACAAACTCAAAGCCCTGTCACTGTACTTGGTATCCTACAGACTGCTAAGAGGTGATCTGTGTCTGACATATAAGACATCCTCCAAACCAATACTGATAGATTTACTGCACATCAGCAAGTCAAATGGCATCAGAAATACGTGGTCTAGGAATATAAAGCTTTTCCACAACATCAACAAAAAAGTTTGGAGGGACAGATATATCTTGCAGAGGACATTGCTGATCTGGAACAGATTCCCCATTAACAGAAAACAAAGTTCATCCCTGTCCATATTCAAGCACAACCTGGCATATGGATGGGAAAAGTACAGTTTTGTACCTACCATAAATGTAGATGTTCGAAGATCCACATTGCTGCAGTCCTTACACTTGGGTAGTCCGCTGTCCTCGGTCGGCCCGAATATCAAAGTATAAGGCTGACGTCGGTCAAGGCGCATTAGACTGACATCAGGACGTCAGGGTACAAATGCGCATGACCGACGTCATATCCTCAGTCTTTTCTTGCCCCAGATGTCAGAAGACCCTAAAAAGAAAGGTCAAAACCAAAAGACAGCAAACAACCAGCCAACCACCCTTGCACTAATAATATGTACAATATATACAATATACACAATATGTACAACCCACACCACACAACCGCCTCTAACTACAGAGGGGAAGGAGGGAGTAAATTGGACTGCAGCAATGTGGATCTTGAACATCTACATTTATGGTAGGTACAAAACTGTACTATGTTCTTCATCTCACATTGCTGCAGTCCTTACACTTGGGTAGAATCCCAAAGCAGAGATAAGGGAGGATGGCAAAACTATAAAGAAGCAGGAGCTGCCAAAATGCCCTGTAAAATAGCAGTGGCAAAACCAGCCCTAGATTTAGAGTAAAGTGGAAGGTGATAATGTTTAGAGAAAGTATGCACTGAACTCCAAGTAGCTGCCTCCAAAATATCTTTAGTTGCCACCCCCCTTAAAAAGCTGTCGAAGTGGCAGTAGCCCTAGTGGAATGAGGCCTAATCCCAGCTGGAATCTCCTTGCCATGATGGGAATAACAGAAAGCAATGCAAAACCCAATCCACTTTGAAATAGTTTGTTTTGACACAGGCTTGCCCTGAGAACTCAAAGCAAAAGAAACAAATAACTGCTGAGACTGTTTGAACCCCTTAGTTCTGCTCAAATAATATCGCAACTGCCTGTGTACATCTAAAGTGTGCAAAATCTTTTCCCCTTTATTTTGGGGATTTGCATAAAAAGTAGGCAAATGAATAGTCTGGTTTAAAGCCACACTAGAAACCACTTTAGGCATAAAGGAAGGATTAGTACGTAAAGATACCCTATCCTTATGGAAAATTAAGAAAGGCTCAACCGCCATAAGGGCCTGCAATTCAGAAACCCTTCTTGCAGAGGTAATGGCCAACAAAAAAGCAGTCTTCCATGATAAATATTTCAACTCGGTAGTAGCTGCAGGCTCAAAAGGTTGTAGAGTGAGTTTCTCCAACACAAAATTGAGATCCCAAGCAGGAGTAGGAGCTCTCCGTGGGGTCTTATATTCTTTGCCCCTCTAAGGAATTGCTTAAACAAAGGATGAGAAAACAATGGTGGGTCACAGTCATAGTGAGCAAATTGCTGCAGCATGAACCTTAATAGAAGAGAAGGACAAACCTTTGTCCAGTAACTCAGTAAGATATTGAAGAGCCACACTTAAATTAGGCTCAGAAACATCAAAATCCTTTGCTGCACTCCAAAATAAAAATCTCTTCCATTTATCTGCGTACACTTTCCTTGTACTAGGCCTTCTAGCTTCCAAAATAACATCCAAAACTTGCTGTGGAAGTTGAGACCCTTTATGATTCAAAACAGAATATGCCAGGCTGTTAGGTGAAGAGAGTGAAGCTTGACATTGAGTAAATGACTGTTCTCCTGAGACAACAGGTGTGGAATCAAAGGCAAAGGCCATGGAGGCTCCCGTACCAGACTTCTCAGTAATGGGTACCAGTGCTGTCGAGGCCAATCTGGAGCTATTAAAATCATCTTTGGCTTGTCCTGTCTGACCTTTAGAAGTACCTTTGGGAGGAGAGGCAGAGGTGGAAAGGCATACACATGAAGATTGCTCCAGTTGAAAGAAAGAGCATCCACTTTCCAAGCTGTGGGATGAAACCTTTTTGTGCAAAACTTTGGCAGCTGGTGGTTTAGCGGAGAAGCGAACAGATCTATGTCTGGAGTTCCCCATGACACTGTCAATTTCTGAAATACATGAGGATCCAATTTCCACTCGTGGGGATCCATAATTGTCTGCTCAACACATCTGCTAAGGAGTTCTGTGCTCGGCAGAAACCTTGCCTGAAGATTTAGCTGTAAACTGAGAGCAGTCTCCCACAAAATCATTGCTTGCCTGCATAGCGGATAAGAATGTGTTCCCCTTGCTTGTTGATGTACCACATGACAGTTGTGTTGTCTGTTAGAATCAACACCTGCCCTGGAAGAAGTAAATCCTTGAAAGCTATTAATGCAAACTGGACTGCTAACATCTCCTTCAAGTTGATATGTAGATGTTGTAGTCTGGCAGGCCACTTGTCTTGTATCCACTTTCCATTTAGATGAGCTCCCCAAGCTTTGTCTGAGGCATCTGTCGTTAGAATCTGACTCGCCTCTGGCCGGGTCACAGAGAGTCCCTTGTTTAGGTGACATTCCTGAGCCCACCACAAAAATTCCTTTTGAATGCAAGGTATTATCTGAATGACAGTGTCTAGATCCTGGCAGTGCTGTGTCCATACATTTTTGAGATACCATTGTAGCTTCCTCATATGCAGTTTGGCATTGAGAAGCACCAGAATACAAGATGCCATGAACCCCAAGGCTTGAAGGACTGTCCTTGTAGTCAGCCTGGACTGATGAGACAACTGATGAAAGTAAAGGGAAAGATTCTTTTGTTTGTCCGGGGTCAAAAAGGCCATCTGGGATGCTGTATTCAGTCTTACACCCAGAAAGCACATGTCCTGAGAGGGTACTAGACTGGACTTTATTTCGTTCACAGAATACCCTAGGCATCTTAGCACTGCTATCACATATTCCAAATGATGAAGAAGCTCGTCCCTTCCTTGAGCTAGAATCAGGCAATCGTCCAAATAAGGGTAGATCTGTATTCCTTTTAGCCTGAAGTAAGCTATCACTGGAGCCAGAACTTTGGTGAACACTCTGGGCACAGTAGATAAGCCAAAGGGCAATGCAGAGAACTGATAATGAGAAGTCCCAGCCCGAAAACGCAGATACTTCCTGCAACACAGTCTGATAGGAACATGAAGGTAAGCTTCCTTGAGATCCAAAGTTACCATCCAATGATCTTTGCCCAGCAGAGGTAAAAGCTGTTGTAACGTCAACATTTTGAACTTGGGAATGTCCAGATAAGTGTTGAGGATAGATAAATCCAAAATTGGTCTCCACGTGTTCCCCTTCTTTGGTACTAGGAACAGGCGAGAATAAAATCCTAGGCCCACTTCTGGCATAGGGACCGGCTGTATGGCCCCTATTTGAAGTAGCAGAGAAATTTGTTTGTGAGCCTCTATTCTTTGCTGAGGAGGAACATCTGGCATGCCTTTGAAAGGAGGCAAGGTATGGAAATAAAACCTGTAACCTTGGTGAATGATATCCAATACCCATCTGTCTTGGGTAATTAAACTCCAATTTTCCTTGAAACGTACCAACCTTCCTCCCAAAGGTGCTGCCAGACGAGAAGGCTCTGGCAGCTGAAAAGGTAGGTCATTGGGTCTGTTTATGAAAGGACTGACCCCTGCCCTCACCCGAAGACTGTGCAGGTGAACTCCCTGTTCTAGGCCTGAAAGAGCCCTGAGCTCTGCCTCTACCATGTCTAGATCTACCCCTAGACTGGGAATCATAAGAAGGATACGTCCACCCCTTGGTAGGCCAATTTCTACTAAACTTCGGAGGCTGAACCTGCAAAAAATCTTTAACAGTCTGCATAGACTTAGCCTTGTCTTCCATTTTCTTTAAGACTGCCTCAACAGGTGAACCAAACAACACATCAGATTGTAAAGGAGCATCTAAAATCCTTGTCTTAACATGGTCAGATAAATTCTGATCCCTCAGCCAGGCGTGCCTGCGAAGAACTGACCCAGTGGCAGCCACCCTAGACGAGGCCTGTACAGCATCAAAACCGCATTGCAAAGAATGCTTACCCACCTGTTCAGAAACATGTACTAAATCTTGTAACTCTTTACACTCAATACCTTCCGCCAGAGCATCTACCTTAGACTTCAATTGAGAAAGTAGATAGTTTTGGTATTTCAACATGTGAAACTGGCAATTCAAAGCTCTCATAGCTAGGGTGGAAGAAGTATAGACTTTCTTTCCCCATCTATCCAAAGCCCTGGCCTCTTTATCTGGAGGAACCGGATTTTTAACAACAGAAGCCTTAACACCCTTAGGCCCCTGACTAACAGTTTCTGGGTCCGCCCTGGGACTCTTAAAAAGATACTTATGAGCTTCAGGCACCCTGTAATACCTGTCCGGTTTAACAGGAGCAGGAGCAAAGAATCAGGATTAAGAGAAGCCTCTGCAAACACATCTTCCACAACATCCAGAACAGGAGGTATAGCCAAAGGCCTATGCTGGGGTAAAAACAGAAATTCCCTAAGCCTTTTCCTAGAATCAGAGAAGTCCTGACCTTCCCACTTAAAATGCTCCCTCATGGAATGAAGAGTCTCTGAAAAAGAAAAATCCTCAGGAGGAGAAGCAGAAGGAGTAGAATCATCCACATCAGAATCAGAATAAGGAGAATACTCCTGCAAGTCTTCAGCCGAAGACTCTGAAACATCCGAAGCCTGCTCAAAACTCCCCAACTCAGGTTCCACCCTAGGTCTCTTATCAGGAGGGGGCAAAGAACCTCTAATCAAAGTAATCAAATCTTCTGCCATTTTAAGCATATGCTTCTTGGGCACAGATCCTGAAGAACTAGGAGTGACACCAACTGAAGCTAAACCTGGCCTGCCTCTGGGAGAAGCCTTGGAAACAGAAGGAGAGGGCCTAACCACCCTAGGAAGGGAGGGGAGTACAGTAACCTGAGAAGCCCCTTCAGCCTGACCTGCCTCCTGAGAGGCCACATCCTGCAATAACAATGTCTCCCCCTGGGGCTCCAGAGAAACCTCCGGCAGAACCACCGGCTCCACCGACACCTCTAAAGAACCGGCGTCCGGTACGGACGACTCTTCCTGCCTGGGCTTAGCTGCTTTGTCCTTGCGCTTCTTCAAAGAAGCGGACTTCAGAGTATCCGACGGCATATTATAATTGCACCGCTTCCCAAAGACTAGCCTGGCACAATCTAACCTTCTCTTAATAGTGCGCTTATTGAATCTAGCACAAAAGCGACACCCAACAACGTCGTGCTCAGGCCCTAAACAAGGAATACACAAAGTATGGTAATCTCTATGCGGTATCTGTTTCCCACAAGAAATACAGTTATTCACTTTTTCTGACATCCGGTAAACCACTGAGGCAAGAAAAAACTAAAATATTCCCCAACGGGGTACTTAGCCAACTTTGACTCGGTCTGAAACTCGAATTCGAAAAATTTCAGAACGCCGAACGGCACTTGCAACGCTGCTTCTGCATCGGACCATGCGGCAAAAAAGACTGAGGATATGACGTCGGTCATGCGCATTTGTACCCTGACGTCCTGATGTCAGTCTAATGCGCCTTGACCGACGTCAGCCTTATACTTTGATATTCGGGCCGACCGAGGACAGCGGACTACCCAAGTGTAAGGACTGCAGCAATGTGAGATGAAGAACATCAGAAATTTACCACTGTACTGCCCCCTGTACTACTAGTAGACAGAGGCATGCATGGGATCCTTATCTATGATATGATCCCAATTATTTTTATTGGAGTAATATGTAAGTATCAACCATGGGATGGTTAAGCCAAATCTCTAACCAAATGGGATAGGTTAATTTGAGCACAGAAAGGGAAACTGGTTAGACTTAAAGTGGTCTTCAAAGGCAGCTAGCCTAGTACTTACCTATGAACCTATGACCTGACATGTAGCCTGCTTTGACCACTTGTGCTGATCTATTTCAGCCCACCACATCAGTCTCAGATGCACTAATTTTTCCATTTTATGTAACTGACAGGGATTTTTCATATAATTAGTTTCTGCTGCATCCTCTGAAAACTAAATGAGGTTCTTTTTACTCTTGCTTTTCTTTCATCTTGTTATGTCTTTATTCACTTCTACCTGTACTCCTTTAGTTTTTGCAGTGGCCCCACCAACACCTCAATGTCCTACCTCTCTGATTTCCTTTGTTAAACTAACACAAGACGTGATGGTAGGAGAGTAGAATAAGAAAATGAATAATGGTATTAGGGGCAAGAAAGAGACCCATGACCACTGAAGTCAGATCATTACAGCTGAAAAAGGTTAAATGACCAGTCTATTTATCCAGTTTTCAAACAGACACACATAAACAGAGCATCCAGTCATATAACCACCGTATAAAAGAGCTGGTGGGAAGACAGGGTGCTACATGCAGGAAGCTGTGAGCCACCAAAAACAGAGCGCCACTGATGTCATAGTACTCACCACTAATGACACCTCTTGAAATTGTCTGCAGAGTTGTGAAAACAACATATTTACAACAGTAAAAGCATGGTCAGAACATTTCAAAGATGATCAGTAAAATTAGTAAAGTGAGTGGCAAATAAATATTGCATAAATCATTCCGCAGGGTTTTGTTTTTAGCAATAAACTAAAGAAAACAGATTCATTCTCATGTTTGCCCATTTCACAGCCTTTCAGTTATTTCAGTCTGATTTTTCAAGCATCCGCTCTCAGTGTCAAAAAGGTCACATTTATTGTTCATCCCAGGAACCATCTGTTCTCAGTGCGGGACCTGCAACAATGTATGGCACCCAATGCCATTCTATGAATGCCAAAGAGGAAAAACACCAAATAAATAATGTAGACCATAATGTAAGCAGATCAGTTTTTACACAAGAGTCCACAAATAATATGTTACATCTACTGACATATATTTCTGAAAATAAATCCTTGCATTGCTAACAAGTTCAGGATTATAAAACTTTTTGTTGCATTTTTTTATGTCACCTATAAATCAGTGGCTACATCTACCAAATAAAACAGAGTAAGTGGCACACTGTATAACATTGATGTCATAATGAATAAACTGCTAGGATTAACCCTTCTTCTGCAGTAAGTCTTTCACATATGCCCTCCAAAATACAGACGTACCCAACAAACCTCTGATATGGGATTAAATCTAGTGAGAATTAAAATCTATCACACAAAGAAAGAAAACAGCCTTTCATAGACAAAATTGTACATAAACGAATATAGTCATATGCTAATTTCATACCTATTAGATAAATACTGTGAATATGAAAAAACACAAAGAGTTACTGAACTCTTGCAAAATGGAAGCATATAGCTGGAAAGAAAACATTTACACCCTGGAGCTAAAACAGATGCAAAACAGTAGAGGTACACTGATTATTTTTAAAGGAACAGTACCAGAAGAAAGACGTAGTTGAAAATATATTTCTCTCTAACTGCTGACAATTTACTGAGGCTGAAAGAAATAAGGTAATTATAGTTACTAACCATAACATTTCTCCTGGAACTTTGCAACAGAAAAGTAAACATGTTAACAGCCATGGCAGGGAATATTTCACAAGTCCCCTACCACATTAGGGGAAACTCAGAGATTTCATAGTTGCTGGGTTAGATGACAGGGTGTCCTATAATCTTGACACATATTAATCCAAGATCTATAGTTTAGGAATAAGATACTTTAAAGAGGCAGAAGAGATATTTAAGGACAAATTAATATAATGTATGTCTGAAATGGTACAGAATAAAGCATAACACTAGTAACTTATTTCTTTCCAGAAAGGTGCAAGGGAGGCACAGAGCAGATGCCCAGAAAACATGGGGTAGTAAACAGCAGAGATATTCAAGGTTGCATGAATCAGGCAAATAAAGCAGATAAGCAGATGATGGCTGAGATTACAGAGGAAACAGCGATGTTTTATGACATTTGGAAATGACTAGATGATTGATTCCAGATACGATCACTGTGTCTGTGTTGATTCATTATCTGACTGCCCCTCTCTCTCTTTCTCTCTCTCTCTCTATATATATATATATATATATATATATATATATACACAAACACACACACACATATACACACAAACACACATACACTCAAGTATATCATTAATCTCCGAACACTCGAAATGACAGCCATCAAAAGAACAATAATTTTTGATTGAATCTAAAATGACTGAAAACAAAAAAAATAAAAATCATTGTGTTACAAATGTAGCAAGCGGTTTGCCATAGTTTCGAAGAAAAAAGGTTTGTTCTATCTTTTTTTAAAAACTAAAAGAAGAGCACTGTAGCACTCCATGCATATGGGGTATAAAGTGCAGCAATTGCTTGCTACAAATGTAGCAAGAATTTCATAACAATCGGATGACTAACTCATTGTTTAAACATTCTTGAGGCTGGAGAGAATCATACATTTAAGTGTGCAGTGCTGGAAATAATACATGGCAATATCAGAAGTGGCGATATCTCCAATAAGACTGAAATTGCTGAGTTAAAATGGATTATATCTTTTAAGGCTGATTCTTTTCTTGGTCTTCACGATGTATCTCTTAAACCTATTTTAAAAGCTCATGAGCTGAGCATTAGTTTTACTGTGTTTTATGAATGGTTTTGGCACTTAACGTGCCTTTTTTTCTGCTTTTTTTCCATGAGATATTTCGTTGACCACTTTTGAATATGCGGACCATTAGCGAGAGGTATTATTGATTTCATGATCTTATTGGCCAGTTTTTGAGTTTTTACATTATTCATAGGGCTCTTTCTTATTGGACACTCTGGCTTGCATAGACCTATCTTAAATGCACTTGTGCATTTTTCATGAGCTTGTTCTATTGGTTACCTTTGAATATGTGGACCATTTATAAGAAAGCCCTCATTAATTTTATGTTTTATTAGCTAGTTCTTTACATGTTATTTATGAGGTTTGTCCTCATTGGACAATCTAGATTTTGTAAACCAATCTTAAACGGACTTATGTAATTTGCATAGTTTTATCAGCCTGTTTTTTATGAATGTTTTTTGTGAATGATTTTCATCACCTATTAGTATAGTGGGTGTGTTACACATGAACTTTTCACAAGCATTTAATTAGTTTTATTCTATGATTTAAATCTCTGTGGTGTGCATTTTGATCTTGTATGTTTTATTGGTCTGAAGAAGCAGTTTGTAAGCCATGAAAGCTCTTACTTTATTTTTTGTTATTAATTTTTTTTGTTTTTAAGCCGTGGTAATCACACTGGGTTTTGTTATTCTTTACACATTTCTGGCTCCTCATGTTTCGGCTTTTACCTGTACGCCTCTTCTTCATAGTTTCACTGACTAAGAAGGTGAGTATGTTACCTCCATAGGTTATTCTAACAGTTGGGATATCTGCTATGGGCAACACATAAGAAAGCTATATGTATAGTTATATTATTGGCCAGAGGGCTTAGAAGCCAGTCTCCTGTGTTTTAAGTGCCTGTATAAATTTGGTGCATTGGCATGCTGCTGAACATTGCGCAGTAGTGGTTACTAGTGCCCTGTATAGCAGACCTCTCAACCTCTTAGAGCACAAAATCTGGACAAAGCCATAAATAAAAGTGGGACAAAGGCCCCAAAATAGGGACATTTTTTAACAATTGCTCTCACAATCTTAGAAAGTTGGTAGAATAACAAGCTTTGCATTAGCATGAATTTTCTGACTGTATGAAGTCTAAAACTCAAATGTCAGTTGTTATTTACTAAATTCAGTCTTTAACGATTTGCCACTAATTTGCCAGAAAACCACAATTTTATGAAAATAGACCAAAAATATAAGGCAAATATCTGTACATTCTGCGAAAATCTGTACAGTTGAAAGGTATGCTATAGACGCAGACACCTAGAAATTAAATTTCCCTATAAAACTACCTCTCAAACTGTACCAGTAACTCCAGAAGTGTAGGGCAACTACTTTATACATTAGGTAGCACAGAGCTTAGTTTGCACATTGAGGTGTACTTACCTTGAATTTAGTATTATATAGCTTAACCTTTTCTCCAGTACTAAAATACCTTTAGTCAGCCTACTGTTAACCTCTTGTACACAACACCCTTGTAGCTCAACCAGTAAAGGACCAGACATCATGAATATGCACTTTCCCAATTTCTCCACAGCCAGTTTGGTGGATATAGGTATCTTGAAACAATGTGACAATTATCTTATGTTCACTGCCAACCATCCAGTCCTCAAAGAAATAAACACAGTATGAGAGAGAGAGAGGTGTATATACACAATGCCTCTGGAGGCAAAACACTCACATGCAAGCACTCAAAAAACAATCTGGTTGTCTGAAACACACACGCTACACCCACATGCGCGCACACACACACACACACACACACACACACACACACACACACACACACACACACACACACGCTACACCCACCCCACATAGTACACACACCACACATAGACCTCCTTATGCTGATGCACTTAAATGCAATCTTCCCAAACACCAAAGACCTCCCAGGCATTTCACCTGCAAAAATTATCTGCAACAAACTCAAAAGCACTCAACAGAAACAACACCTAACAGTGCACATACAGCCACACCCAGTGGTGTAACATCTAATACTGCACATACAGCTACACCCAGTGATGTAACACCTAACACTGCACATACAGCTACACCCAGTGGTGTAACACCTAACACTGCACATACAGCCACACCAAGTGGAGCCTCAACTACCAAGCCCATAAGGCAAGTCAATACACTACCCAAGTCTCTAATCATAGCGAACTCCATTGTATGACATGCTGATGCTCCACTTATCAGGCTGAACAAGGAGAAAATAATGGTCAGTTGGTTATCAAGGGCCAGGATCTGCTACGTTATACATACACTCAAGTCACTGCACCACAGGTACCATTATGATTCAGTCATAGTACATGTAGGGGTACATGACCTGAGACATACCTCCCTAGATTATATACAGAGAGAGACATTACAGAGCTCTCAGACTACGTGTCAAAGGCTGGTATGTGCCTAGCATTGAGTAGCATTCTACCTTCACTGAGGATGATGCCACAATATAAACAAAAATGACTGACTTTAATAATTGGCTTAGTTTCTGGTGTCATTCTAAGGGACTGCAGTATTTGTCAGCATGGGAGAATATGGTTAACAAACCTTATTGCTTTGTCAAGGATAGTCTGCACCTGTGCCCTCTAGGCATTTGAATATTGGCTAAAACATTGTCCTCCTTTGTACAGCCAAAATTGTTTAGGCACAAATTGGCAAAACATCCAGCATTGCAAAATCTACCCAAGGAACTTGTTACTGATCTGTACCAGGAGTCTAAACAAGAAGCTTCACTTCCTTCAAGATCTCCTCAACCATGAGAATGCAAACGTCTGTGCAGTTACTGAAACATGGTTTAAATCTGCATGAAGTACCCCAAGAGTGGAAGACTTCAGAAACCTGCACTTATTAAGATCAGGAACTGCACAGGCAGGGAATAAAGGTGGAGATGTCTTGATCACCAGCTATAACCAGCATACCTCAAGAATGGTTAAACAGGATGATGTGCTGGAGTTCCTCCATGTCCAGATTACCATAGACAAAGTCACATGTCATATCCTGGCAAGGTAGACATCACCATCTGTGTTCCGTGAAACCTATAGCTCATACCTAGATGTATAGAAAACACATCATTCAACTAAATACCATATTCACTGGAGACTTCAATTTTTCAATCAGTAAAATAAAATCTGAGAATCAGGCATCTGGCCAATGTCAGTATATGCCTACTGCTGAATGCAGAATAGTAATTTTATTGACCAATCAATAATTTTTCAGGTTTGTTAACGTCTATACCAAGACCAAAGGATGCAAACTATTAAACAAGCTAATAGATCTGTCTAGAAAATTCTGCCCTTGTGATGATAAAAATACTATGCTGCTCTGTTCTTGTATACACTGTGGGTATGGGAAATAGTACTGTAACTTTAAGAGATTGATATCGCATAATCCATAGTGGCTGGTTTGCTAGTTGGTAAATATTTATGATGAGAGATGGAGGTGCTGACAACATTCTTGCTGTGCTGCCACTGCTATTTTACTTCAGATCCTGGTGCTTCCTGACATTATTTACACTAGCAATATACATAATTGGCTAACCAAATGTCTGCCTCAAAACTTAACTTATTTACACATGGTGGAGAAAAAACATAACCTTCAGCAGGCTCAGGAGAGCTTGAGTTCTTTTTAACAAGCAGTAAAATAAAAGCTGATGAGCAGTAAATACTGCCACAGTTCAGCTCCACAATGATTTAATTCACAAATCAGTACTTCTTCAGGTGAGGTTTACACTAGGCCATGACTAACGAAGGACTCACTGGCACAGCAGTAGCACATACTAATCGATCTGTGTGGAAGTCAAAAGTCTGCCTTTTTTGATGCATGGTAGACAACAAAAGAACCACAATAATTAATATACTGATTTTCATGGACTTTGTTTCACAGGCAGTAAAATAAAATTTGTCTGACCAGCAATAAGTGACTTTAGTACTACTGCAGCTGCAATGATTTAATCCACAGAATTCTTCAGGTGACATCCACTTTGTATCAAGATTGAAGAACACACCGACACAGCAGTTCAAAATGAAAAATCTGTATAAAAATTAATAGTCGACTTATATTCATGCACACAGTGCTAAAAGAAGCCATGGTCTTAAATGGAACCTAATAAATACAACCTCTCATAGAGCAATTGTAAGAAATGTACTCGTACCCAGACTTGAATATGGGCACCCACTCTTTACTCTTCAGTTTGGGATAAACAGCCATAAACTACAAAATTAAATATGTAGATTTGGGCAGTAAGCAAACCTTTTAACCAGCATTGTGATCCACTAAAAAGCTTCATCTGGTTACTGCTGCAAAGCAGGTCCACCCTCTTATTTATTACCATTAAAAATGTTCTGCCCATTAAAGAGTAGCCATACAGCCTTAAGGATAATCACAATAACCTTATAGCCATCATAAGGCCAAGATTCAAAACAAACTGGGTACAGCATTCTGGAACCTTATACCTGGCAAATTATAATAAGACACACATTAGTTTTAAGTCTAAATTTAGGGAACATCTATTCAATGAAAGTGCATGCTAGCATGACAATATTAGACTCCAGAAATTCATATGGATTTATCAGTCATATGTACAAATGTATTTACTTTATATGCATTTCATTTTTCTGAATGTAACAAAAACATTTATTCAATTGCTCTGAGTCAGCTGTAAGTGCTAATAGTAAAACTGTGTTACTCACTGCTATGTTTAGTTTATATAACTGCCTTGTGGGGTCTAGTTCAGCAGACTAAATTTACACTTACCCAAACTACATATTACCAAGACAACAACCCAAAATTGCAATAAACCAACATTTTTTGCAGGGAAAGAAAAGACTAGGCCAACATTTAACAAAATAACACACCAAAGTATATCAAACCCACCCAGGTGGACACCCCCCTAACTAAATATACCAACTCTGGGATCACACTGCAGTGGAGAAAATGGCAAATTTCCCCATGTTGACCAAGTGTCTCCTTTCTTATAAAAAAATTGGTAATGTTCAGGTTCAGTTTATTGCATTTTTGGTGTTGTCGTCTCAGGAATCTGCAATTCGGGTAAGTGTAAATTCGGTCTACTGAAGTAGACCTGCCTTGTGATATATATCTTAATTTGTATGACCATTTTACTCTATTGTATGGGAATTATATACTCACCTGAGCATGGATTGTGGCTAAAAAGGATCACTAGACTGACCCAGTTAACAAGCAGAAATAAGTAAATAAACATACTGTGGTGTCTGTTATTTCTTCATTATTATTAAAAGAAAATTTGACTGTCTGACCAGCATGAAAGATCCTTAGACAGCAGCTGCATAATGATTTCATTCACAAATCATTTTATTTTTCAGGTGAGGCTCAGACCAGGACTGAAGGACACTTTTGCAGTAGCAAAAATTGATACATCTATGCAGAATAGACACTCCCCGGGATTCATGAAGCTTGCGCCAGGCGCAGGCATAGCGTAGGCGGTATAACGCCAAATATGGCCACCGAGCGATTCAGGTACGATCCAATTCCATGTATGCCAGATCTGCGCAGCCCTCAGCTTAGGTATGCTAATCACCCCATGCACAGTGCCGCACCATGCAAATAAAGGTACATAGCGATACATGAAGTGGTGCAGGCGTAGCGTAAGCTTAAGAAATGTAAACCAAAAAACATGGTTTACATTTTTTCAAACAGAACATTGGAGCTATGAAAGCGGACCAGACTCATGTATTACAAAGTTAACATATGCCAATGGCTAAATATACAGCCAATGGCATAAGAAAACATGCAGAACACCTAAAAAACAACATTTAATGTCATGTCCACAGTAACGCAAAGTACAACCACAGTGCATGTGTGCGCAAATGGGAACACAAAGAAAATATATACAAATGTCATAAAATCGCAATGTAATACAAATCAGGATTTCACCATAATACTCAATGGTATGCATGGTACACCACAACCAAGCTGCAAGGGTTGCTAAGGGTCTGTGACAGTGTTCGGCGCAGTAACTGAATTAGTAGTCAATGCCATGCAAATGAGGCAGGTAATACTGAATCGCAAACGTCCCGCCGGATTAAGGATGTACCATACGGCGCAGCGCTACAACACTGAGGAGTGGCTCAGAGGTATACATGACATCAGTAGTGCGGTGTGCCACTGTAGCTGTAAGCACATTGGAGCAATGCAAATCTGGCCTGGCCATTGCTAAGCAAAGCCGCAGGACAGGGGTGGGGAGGCAGGTATAGCATCGTTTAGGTGAGAGCACATATGGTGCCCGAAAGCGCATGTGTACGGGGATGAAAACGTGCCCGAAACCCAGTAAGCGGATGCACGCGTCGCGCACCATAGCACAAACAGGAAGGTCAGGGGAAGAAAATAAGGAAATGCCTCAGTAGGGTAATTGGAGTACAACTGAGCAATTAACACCTATTAACTCACAGCGGGCAATCGACAGCAGCTGACAAGTCTGCTCGCAGAAACCTGCAAAAGCAGGATAGGGGAGGTGTCGGATTGCAAAGAAAGGAGAACTGTCATAGCAGAGCAAAGCAAACCTGCAGTAGACCGGCAATAGAACACATTACGCAAGATAAGCTAGGTCTAGGAAAGTACAAATGAAAGCAGGCTGCTGGATGCATGCCAGAAAATGGTAGGTGAAACGTGAAGAAATGTAAAGGGAAGGGCAAGAGGTAATCCACGGCAGCCAAATGTAATTCAACACCAAAGGCACAACAATAGTAGTTCCTGTCGTAAAACACATAAGATGTAGCTACGATCGTACATACACACCCTATGACATCATTGGTGTTCACAGCACAATAGTATAAAGTGTGAAAGCACCCCACACACACCTGTGTATTCCAAAACACTGCACCATAGGTGTAAACATATGGGGAACTTTTAAAATGTACATGTTGGGAGCTGCCATAGCTGTGATTCATCACCATCTGTTAGAGACTGACGGTGTTGTGGAGGATGATGCTGACAACCACCGCAGGCCCCGGAGGAGGAGAAGAGTGTTCAGACCAAGGGTAACCTACCAGGGGCTACATGATCTGGAGATCTAGCATTACAGGGTGGACAGGGACATCTCACAGCAAAGAGTTGAGCTGTGCCGGCCATGCCTGAGATCCAGAAACAACAGAGGGGAACCCATCCCAGTGGACACGAAGGTATGTGTAAGCTTGTGAATACTAGCCACAGGTACCTTTCAAAGGCCAACTGGAGATATAATGGGGATCTCACAGGCATCAGCATCCAGGGTACTACACCAGTTCCTGGATGCCATGTTACCACATGCCAATGAGCATATATACTTCCCCCGAATGCAGGAGGAGTTGGCCAGCAATATGCATCACTTCCACCATGTGGCACACTACCCGGAGGTACTGTGTGCGATAGACTGCATGCGCATACATATCAAGTCACCACCCGGTGAGCATGGTAGGCACTACATAAACCGCAAGGGATTCCACTCCATCAACTGCCAGGTCATGTGTAATGCCCAGGGCATTATCATGGATGTGTGTGCTGGCAGCCCTGGAAGCTACCATGACTCCCATATCTGGCATGCCTCACAGCTGTATCAGGTATTTGTCGGGGGGGACATCCCACATGGCCACCTTGTGGGGGATGCTGGCTATGCACTGGAGCCATGGATGATGACTCCCATCAGAAATGCACACACACCCATGCAAGAACGCCATAATGAGGCACACGCACAAACCAGAATCATCATAGACCGTGTGTTCGGGATGCTGAAATCATGGTTCCGTTGCTTGGACATATCTGGTGGAGCCTTGCAGTACTCTCCAGGCACTTGTGCCCACATCTTCATAGTATGTGCCATGCTACATAATATGATCCTGCGGAAACAGCTGCAGCAGGGACAAAATGGTGAAGGCCCTCATAGCCCACCGCAATTGCCAAGGCCATCACAGGCACAGAGGGATTCAGACCACGAACACCCTGTGCCAGCCCCAGTAGGCAGACGGAGGCGTGCCCAATATGCCTATGCCTTGGCAAAGAGGGAATGTATAGCCACTGCAGTGATCCCTGGAGTACATGTGTGTCTCCCATCCACCAAGTGAGGTATCACATGAACAGTGCTACTGAGTGTCCCTGCGTGATGTACATAGGAATCATGTTCCAAAGCATGGTGAGTGTCTGGTTTGGGAATGTAACCCTCAAGCACATCCCACTCATCATTTCGTGTGTGCACATATCCATGAGCATGTTGCTCTCAGTGGCTTTTGCTTATGTCGCTTATGTGGAGTATATCCATGAATATTGTTGTGGACATGGGCCCTGTATGTTCAGCAGAGGTCACCCCTGAGTATACAGTATGCAAATGTGTACAGTCGTGGTGTCCGTAGTTCTGCCACATACGTCAACCTTCGGAGCTCAATAATCCTCATGGCGTGTTAATGTTGTGGTATGTAAAGCCATAGCTGTTCTGTAAGGTACACCTTAAATGGGGTGTTGTACCCTTGAATGTGTGTATACGTCAGGAGTTCAGAGGTACAATGGGTGCCTATGTTCCAGCTACAAACCCAGTACAGATAAGGGTGGCCACGTAGAAGGATATCCACGCCACATTGGCAATATGGTTATCAAAGGAGTGGGTGCTACATACATGTGTACTATGATCATGTACAATGTGACACGTATATAGGGGACTACCACCTATGTGATAATCAGTGGGTGATTGGTGTAATGCAGCTTGAGGCCATGATATTGATATCAGGTATCCGTCATAGTGACACCCTTATGGAGGGAGTCAGTATCAGCCGGTGGATCAATCATGGTGCTTTGTATTCAGTTGTCTGGAAAGCTAGTCAGGGAAAGTCCCTCTGTGCTAGCCTGTACCTCAGGGTAGCATATACCGAACATGAGGGGCCCTATGACTGAGGACTGTGGTACGCCAAGTGTAACTGAAATACAGTAGGTACTATGGTATGCTACCCTCATTGTGTGGGTCCTGTCCATGAGCCACTTTGCATAACATCCTGAGACATAGGGGTTGATGTGCAGGTGGATGTGTATGTTGTCAATACCAGAATGGAGAATGGTGCTGAAAGCCAATGAGAGGACAATGTAGGCTGTGTGGACCCCCTTACTGTCATCAACTACCCTGGTAACTGTATCAAAGGAGTCCACCAGGTGTAGGAGCCATGCTCTGGCCCTAACAAGTCCAACCTGGATGGCATCAAAGGACTGGAGCCCACCAATGTCTCTGTGAATGACTTCCATGATGATGTGCCCCATAGCCTTGCAGAACAGTCCAGTCAGGCATATAGGGCAATAGTCCCTCTGGTTCATTGTGGTGTCACCTGTGTGGAGTGTGATAACTGTTGCTGTATGCCATTCAGGGGCCACAATGTCTGATACAAGGCTATTACTGAAACTGGTGGCCAAGTGGGGAGACATGTCGTTCAGAGGTTTGTGTAAATCACAGCCTGGGATGTTGGATGGTCACGTGGAGTCAGTGTTCCAGGCCTTAGAGAGTGCAGATTAGTACTGTGTAGTTGTGACTGCAGGGACACTGCAATGTTCCTGCATGGATTGTGGCCCTGTAGGGAGTGAGAGGGTGTAATGTTAGCATTGAACCCATCCGCCAACATCACTCAGTTCTGTAATGTTCCTGAGTAACTGTCATATGTCAGAGCAGATGTGGGTACTGCCATTGACTACTGACATACCTCCATAATGCCTTGTGGTACACCCTGGAATGTGTTGCAGTAATGTTTACGTACCTAGGTTCGGAGTATGTGATAAGGGATCCTGTAGCCCTACTGCGGCTGACCAGTGAGCTACCCCACCCATGGGATTGTATTCCACTTTGCAACAGCCTCCACCTTTTGTTGTACATTATGTCCATGGAACTGGACCCCCAGAGTGGCATCTGTTATCTGGTGGGTACCATCATGGCTCTGTTTGGAATAGCATGATCCATACAGTCGTGTAAGTGCTAATGAAGTGCACTGGGGTATGTTTCAGCATTTGTGTGTGCATTGTCCATCTGCACGGGTGTCATGACGTTTACTACTGCTGTCATAAGATGTCTGTAGTAGGCGTTGTAGTAATCTTGTACTGTGCATGCCGTGAAGGGTGTGGTGCCGGGATGTGGATAGCAAGGGTGATTAGCATATGTTCTGAAACCATCAACGAGGGGATAACCCCAGGTGTGGACCACCAGTCACATGTTGGTAGTGTCCATGTCTAGGATATTGTTGGTCTTGGAGGTGGTGTGTATGGGTTGATCCAGCCGAGTGGAGGTTATGAATCCCAGACAGCATTGGCCTAATGTGTTGGTACATGAGTGGCTATCCCAGTTAAGTGTGGGGTAGTATCAGTCTCACATCAGTAGTACCTGTCTGCACCCTACTGTCCAGTACACCAAGAAATGAGGGCTGGTAACCGTGGGGTATGTTGCTGAATCCGTAGCATGTTACAATGTGTATAGCAGTTCTGGCCACAGTTAGTTGCACGTGGATCACCTCTGATGCATTGTGCTAAGTAACTAGCCAGGAGGTGTGTACAACATATTGGAATATGGGAACACCTCAGCCGTGGGTGTTCCGGTCCAGGTTACATGACTGAAAAGTGTGGTCTGCGTATACATGACTGAAAGGTGTTGTCTGCATATAACCTGTCAGTGCAGGTGTGCTCTGAGGAGCCTAGAGGCAGGTCCCAGTCACTGCAGAGATATTGAAGTGGTCCATTATAAGGAGTGCCTTGCCTGCGTGCGTCAGAGATGAAGATGTCAAGCATCAAGTCACATGACCCCATGTTTTGCTTGCCTGTTCCCATTCTGATGGTGAATGTTATTGGAAACTGTGCAAGACAGGCAGTATAGGAGCAGCAAGAGCCTTACATGTTATCTGTACTCCCAGGGCTGACAGGTGCAGGTCATCTGTGCCAAAGCATCGTGTTTTGTTGACCATGTCAGTCAAAGAGGACAGATACTGGATGCCTGTGGAATGACAGCAGAAGAATAGGCAACTGCTGAAGTGAAACAGTCAGTCGTTGTACAGTGGCATCAAGTCCGGATGAATGCATAATGCTCCCCAGGGCTTGGCCGATGCCTTCAGGGCTACAAGACTGGTGAACTATTGCATGCCCCTGCACATGTAGTCTGTGAAGTTGCATCTCAGGGCAGTCACACTAACATGGATAATGACAGTCAAATTGTACCTGGTGAGGTGTGGCATGGGTGCATAGGTTATGTTGCAGAACCAGTTACCCGACAGCTAGATGTAAGCAACTATCACATTGTGTAGCCTGCTGAGTGGGACATCAGTGTGACTGCCTACAGAGTCACCTATGACTGGTGTGTTGTGTATGTTATAACACCCTATTGACTGTATGTGATGGGCACACGAGTCTGTGGGCTATAAGTTATTGTTGTTGTGTTTGGTGATGGGGACTGCCTTTGGTGCCTACACAGAGTATGGAGAGGTTCTGCAAAAGATGTACTCATACTATGTGCGGCCTGTGGTGGTGGAGATCTTGTGAGACTATGTGATAAGTGGGGTGTGTTGCAAATGTTACATGTCGCCACATGACTGTCAGGTTCAGTCTGGGTTGGTGAGATCATTACCCCCAGCATGGCTACATATGTGCATCTCCCACAGGCTATAGTGTCATATGTTGGGAGGTGAGCATTGACTGTGTAGATGAGACAATTGCTCTATTGCCACATATACACCATATTCATCATATAGACAGGCAATAGCACTGGTACTTGACAGTTGGACATGCCTGTATATTCAACCATGTCTCACAAGATATGTGTTACGTGTGTACAACAGCTGTTGTACTGTAAGCAAGCTGGAAATGTAAGGACAGACAGTGTACTTGTGAGAAATGGTTTGGAATGGGCGCTATATTAATTAGTAGCTCATGAAGTGCTCACAAGTTCTGAACAAGTGCTGAGCATGAAAATGCAATACAGATAGGGTGTTGGATAATATCAACCCACAAGTGGTGACGACAGTCATAATTGGAGGCACTGCACTATTACCCTGCTGAGTATGGTCTGCAAGTCCATGAACCTTTATCAACGTAGATTTTAGCAGTACAGACATAGATGACAGTACAGATGTTTGACTACATGTACCTTAGTATGTCACAGGAGTGTTCTACCAGTGGCCTGTTGACAGAATCAACACTACAAAAGGTGTCAGAGTGACATGTGCATATCACACCAGTGGCAGCTACAGTAAAACAGGGTTAATGTGTTGTACTCCCCCCTCATTGTAGCCCATACCACACAGACAAATGTGAGGTATCTGTGTATGTAAGGATGTGAATGGCCATGACCTAGACAAATGCGAGGCATCTGTGTATGTAAGGATGTGAATGGCCATGACCTATGAGCAATAGCTGTCTCAGTATTGTGGTCAACATACAGAATGGGCTTTGTGGGTGAGGTGTGTGACATATGTGCACAATCTGACAGATGATATTAGCATTGTCACCACTAGGTGAATATCCCTGTACACATTAACTACCACCTAGGCTGCGGTCAACATTATGGACACTGTGTAAGGGATGGTGCTGTGCAGTTCATCTCCCTGAGTTGGTGACGTCTCCAGGCCTATTAGGTAGTCATTGGACAGGCATACTCAGCACTCGGGTGACTAATATTGGATCACATATCACCTTTAAGGGGTATTGGCCATGCGTGGATGGGCGATACCAGCCTTCACAATCCTCACCTCCACTATGCAGCATACTGGCTACCTTGCATAAAGACATGTGCTACACTATGATGTTGGACATGCTACACGTACATATCCTGATCTGAAAGACATATGTCATGGGCAGCCACCGTCCTACTACTAGGATCGCCACATGCTGGACAGATCCCTGTGCCATACATGTGACATACTCCCACCATACCATGCAACCCTGTCCATCAAAGCTGCACATGTCATCTCTGTCATACATGGTGTGATGACCACATGGTAGATGTATTATCAACTGTCTGGATCAGTAATGTGGCAAAATGGCTGTTGGATACAGCTAGGAAACCTTGCTCATACATGCTATAGTTGATAACCATCGATGCGAATGATGTCCGGGTAGCCATTGTCCCATGTCTATCACATGTGCAACACAGGCTGTCCGTGGCAGGATGTTGAACTGCTATACAGTGCCGTGTAGATGTATATGGTAAAACACATGCATGTAAAGGTTTCCATGCGTATGTGTGCATTGTCACTGCTCAAGTCCATTAAGGCAGTGTATGTGTCGATATGTGACATATACACAGCATCAAGGTCAACAGCATTACTGTGGACACATCCAGGCATGTGCTGATAGGTAAGAACACCAGTGCAGGCAAACAGACATGCCCACATCGAGACAGCATTCACATGGAGTATGAACAATGTAATGAGGTGATACACATATATGGTGATGATATCCAATGCATAACGGGTGTTACATGTGTGTGACACAAACATGTCAGTCGTTTCAGTGTCATGATGATTTGCAAAGATAACTATGCAGATATACTAGATTTAATACAAATGTATGTGCAGCAGTATCTCTGTACATCTCTGTGATACTGCGACCTGTCACCATCATTATGTCTTACAGATAATGCCTCGTTCACGCCTGCCAGTGTACAGCCACCAGGAGGATGATGTCCTCATCCCGTACCTCCATGAGAACTATGAGGTGTTGTTCAGCCATGTGCCACAGCATGCCCAGCAGTGTGACGACCTGTGGCAGGACTTTCACAGGAGGGTTAATGATGTGGGTGGCCAAAACCGCACCTACCAGTAGGTGCACAGACACTGCACGGACTTGATACGACATGCAAAACAGCGTGCCACTGCAATCACCAGGGAACAAGGTGGAACAGGTGGTGGGCTGTGGTGGGCCACCAACCTAGCCCCCACTCACACCCACCGAGGAGCTACTGGCCAGTCTGGGGACACCCTCAGAACAGCATCCACAAACACTAGCTGCCATCGTGGAGGTGGGTGTCTCCCAACCAATGAGCCTGGAGTTGCCTGGTAAGTCAGTACTGCACATATGACTATTATATCCCATTTAGTTGCATGTGTCACTGTACATTATGTAATGTAACATCATATGCAAGGTATGTTTACACACATGCTGCATACTACAGTATGCTACCCTGTGTATGCACACATGTGCATACTATATGCTATTGTACAGGCTAATGTGTTAACATGCACAGTGCACCCTGTGGCTGTCATACAGTCATGGATAATGTTCAAACTGCTGTGTCACCCCTATACAGGTACCTCTGGCGTGCCGCACAGACATCAGTCTGTTGCAGGTGAGACTGTCATCAGTATCAGACATGTTAAAGCATAGATCTATTCACCATGTGGCCAGTTAACACTTGTACACTTGATGTTTGGTCCAGTCACGATATACAGGTCACATCTCCCATCATTCACACTGGCTACCCATGTGCAATATATACAAATGAAATGATACACCGACATGAAAAAACAGTATCTGTCATTGATACATGTGTGGACAGCTGTGCATACAACAGTGGAGGTGTTGTACAATGTAGGCATATGTACTATGCATTGGAACAATACATGTGTGGTACGCAAACAGTACCACACAGTGAGCTGGGATATGGGCAGCCCACAGGAGTCACCATTGTGTTATATGCCCCTGCAATGGGTGCACACATTGTGATGTGCCATCTGACATGTCCCAGACACGTAGTGTTCTGGCTGCAATATTGTCACACTATCCCATAACACATACCCCACATACCAAACATACAACCCATTGTCTGCATAGCCCTGTGGATGGTGACATATCTGACATCTATGGGTGTATGTCATATGGGACAACACAGACATGTGAGATAGGCGGCCATCACAAACATTTGGCCAACACATGTTCACACATGGCCATGGGGATGGCCAGAGACATGTAGCCACACAGTAGATGTGATGTGTATACACCCTGTTGCACATTGTCCACACATGGTCCAATTATAGCCTTAGTTGATTGATTATACAGTTGATGTGGTACACTGGACATCCTAAAAGCCTGTGCACAGCTAGTGGAGGTGTCACTTAAGTCTACCATATAAGATGTGTTGAACATCACAACTGTGTCATAGCATGACAGTAGTCACCTGTACAGCTTCCACAGACATTGACACCACATCAGGCCACAGATACTGTACATTTCCCTTGCTGCTGTAGGACATCATTGTTAGCTGTGCACCTCGTGTGTGTGGTACATCAATGTCATGTGGGACATGGTGAATTGACAAGTCTGCCATGTGTGGACATGGTTGCCAGGCAGCTAAGACTCTGTAGTAGTTGTGCAGGGGTGTCATCTGTAGGTCTTCCAGTGACCTGTCACATGACACAGCATGGTTTGGTGTGTATACACCTCAGCATCGTGGGTCACAATCCACAGTTATGTCATGGGTATGCATGCAGTTATGGCTATGCAATGTGTGCATATTACGCACTGTATAGCAATATAGACGCCTCATGATGCCATGCAATGGTGCAGTGTCTGTACTTCACACTGTATAGCAATGTAGATGGCTAATACTACCCTTCCATGCTCATGCACATTTGTTAAACATGCATTCTATCTGTAGGGCATACAGACAATACTGCAATGTGATGCCCATTACAATGCTGTACATGTGTCAGGACACCATTGTGTCAGACATGTATACATGTTAATGCACACGTCAGCAGATTACATGTCAAGGTCACTTCAGCCATGGGTACTGTTAACCTGTTCTGGTCCACATGGTGTACCACGGGGATGCATGCTTACTACCATGATTGTGTGAACTGCATGGCTACTGATATGACACCTGCTTGCTGTTGAGTGCAACCCAGGGAGGTATGCTAACTAACACTATTAATGTCTGAGCTACATGCCGTCTGCTGTATCACATGCATGCTGCATGCCGTCTGTCAAATCACATGCATGGTGTGTCTGTGTGTGTGTGTCTGTGTGTGTGTGTGTGTCTGTGTGCGTGTGTGTGTGTGTGTCTGTGTCTGCGTGTGTGTGTCTGTGTGTGTGTGTCTGTGTGTGTGTGTGTCTATTGTAATTTAGAGTCTTTCTTTGCATTCACAGGTGATGTAGGTGCGTTACCCTCCTGCGGTCCATATGATGTTAGTGTCCCCACAGATACTAGCAGTGATTAACATATGCATGAGGTACAGGCAGGGTTGTCAGGGGCTGAATCTGTGCCAGTGGTTGCCATCCCAGCTACGTCCCCCTCTTCCCCGCACACAGTTCTGCTGCCAACACATACCGCATCACCAGTGGCCATAGAGGAAGGACAGTCAGCATCTATTAATGTGGAACAGGAATGTGTGGTGGCTACAGAAGGTGTGTCTCCACACCATGGTGTCAGTGTAATGACTGCAGATGTGCCACACAGGCATGTGGCCAGTGCTGCTCGTAGGAAGACCTCTGGCAGACATGCACCTGCAGGACAGAGCGCAGCAGCTGGTGTCACCAGACGCATGTTCCAGACTATAATGGCTGCACATGCTGAATGGCAGAACAGAGAAGGGCAGAGGCTGCAGAGGGCTGCTATCCGTACTCTAAACTACAACATCCAGGCATTGGCAAATGCTCAACAGCAGATTGCTGATGTTCTGGACAGGCGATTGGATGACATGGTCGAAATCCTTGACCGTGGCATGGCAATCCGCGAGCGTGAGCTGTCTGTGCTGGAACATTTGGTAGGAGTGAGGCATAGGTCACATGGACATAGGCCAGCTACACCACCTAGTGCAGGGCAACATGACCGTGCCACCTCACATACCCACTCCCATAGTGTCGGTAGCAGTAGCAGTGCAGCTGGTGCTGCGCTGTCCACACCAAGACACAGCAGGCCACATGGACATGGCCCTGGATGTTCCCAGTGGGGACACAGTTCCAGTGGACATGTGTCGTCGGACAGTAGCCAATCTGTACCTCCGCCTGGTAGTGCCCATGCAACCCCTGGCAGGCACAGGTCACGTGGCCATGGCCAGACACAGTGAGCTGTACATCCTGGTCTGTACAATCTGGAGCTGTCAATAATACCCCTGTGTAGGCCTCACAAAAGGCAGAACTGTGTGCACACATACACGCACACAGCAAAAACATCTGTAGGGCACCGCAACACCCACATGCATAACGACCACACATGTCCAATCAGATCACCGGCCCTTACCCACACACATGATTTCATCCATTGGTGCAGCCTATGCCCCTGGCAAACATTATCACCCTGTGCATATAATGAAGCCTGTGCCACATCCCTGTCATCCACACCATCGGTGCAGGGACATGCTCCAATGGTCTGATGCACAGGGTGAACAGAGTAGTGAGAGAAGTGTATATTACACTAGTTGTGTACTGTTGACATGCACCAGACATACCATGTGGTACAGGTTTATCATGCATTGTTAAATGTTCACAGTATGTGTCTTGGTAACAACAGTAACAGCATGTTGGTAATGATGCCCTGGTTCCCTCCTTATGGTCTACTTGCATGTGCCAACAAGTAGCAGTGTTTGCAGTTTCCCATGTGTAAATGTGGAGTACTCACAGGCACGTATGGCAATATCAGCATGCTATACGTAGCCTCAACCTGACTGTTGGAAAGGCTAACATACCACAGATGTCCACACATCTATTGATCCAGAAGCATGTGGGCTGTTTAATAAGCTACAGTGGCTAGAGACGTGACATCCATACCAGGTCACATCACAGGTATGTTGACATGGTGCGAGGGGTGTACACAGCGGTCCGGCCGATGATAACTTTAGAGGCCACTTGATAGCATGAGGCCTCACTGTGTAGCAGTAATACCCTGTCACATTACAGGAACATGCCCACACTCACGGGGTCAACAACACTATAACGTACACTCCATAGTGTTGAGGTGAGGACCCCTGCCTATGTGGTAATCACCCTCACAGTACTGTGCACCCACACGATGCGACACAGAGAATGAACATGTACAGGTAGCCAGTAAGGCTGAGACTGATGGCATCAACAGGGTAGTAGACTGCATCACCATGAGGGGTTAGGGATCCTGTCTGTTCTGTATGGTAGCATACACCCTCACTCAATGCACCAGATAGACATACATACACACACAAACACACATACTGTGGAGTCCACAAATGTCATTCACATACGGATAGCTGACATGTGTGTGATACACACAACACCCCTGCCTACATCATGCTTTCCACACTGCAGTATGTACAGATCTCTACAACAGTGTACAGGGGTGTGTAACAATTGGGATGTATTCCCCACCATATGTGGCATATATGGTCACACAAGCAAACACACATGGCAGTACTGTGAATGATACACCTGCTATATGATGATACGTCTGGCAGACATGCAGCAGTATTGGACGCATTATGTGTACCAACGCTACCGCCGGCAATTGTGCTGCTATATGTACACGGGAGGATGTAAGTGTTACAGGTGTCAAGTGACTTACAGTCAGTAACACCCGACCGCTGTGCAGGTTTTATGTCTTCGCCGTCAAGTAACAGTAACATAGCATACTGTTTGCACATGTAATGGTAGGATGGCGTGTGACACACCTGTGAGCCGTCCCCGGCAAACATCCATCTGCAAAGGTGGATCACCACTTTATGTACACACATCCATCCATACCTGATGTACATCCTACCATACTGTCAGTATTTCACCATATACAGGTGTCAATGATAGGGCTGCATTGCAACTGCATGTTGTAGTTAGGCACAGATGAATTACATACATTAGCTACTGCACATGCATGGTAGCTGCATGCACACCACTACATGTACATGTGTGTTGGTCCTACATGCCTGTCATGTAGCCATGTTTGTATGCATTGCAATTGGTGGACATGTGTGATGACATACATAACACATGGACTGTTGTATGATATGATGGGTGTCATGGGTAACTAGTACAGAGGGAATGTGTCTTCAGTCAACATTTGCTACCTCATGTACTGTTAGCATTCAACAGCCATGGACCTACCTTCCATTTGCATGCGTGTGATTGCTGTAGTCACTTGTCTGCACGGAGGACAGCAAAAGCTATGCTATGTACATATGTGTTGTGTGTGTGTGTGTGTGTGTGTGTGTGTGTGTGTGTGTGTGTGTGTGTGTGTGTGTGTGTGGTCCATGCACATATCCACTGCGATTACATGTATGTCATATCCAAACATGTGTGTTCTTTGGTGTACAGCGACAGTCATCTGTCACAGCTGTGTAAGACCCAGGGCCCCTGTTATGTGTAGAGCCAACCTAGTTATGTACAGTGGTATCATTGCATTGCATAACACATGATGGAACCCTGTCAGTACATGTGTAGTCTGCACAGTTGCTGTAGACCTATGTACAGTCCACTAGTCATGAGTCACACGGTGTTGTGGTAATGTATGGCTGTGTGTTGCTGGTCCAACGACATGGTGATGTCTGAGGGCTAAATAGTAGACTGCGGCATTTACCTCTGTGATCTGCACCTGAGACATCTGTGATGGCTCTTGAGTGTGTACTGGTCAGTACATGTGAGTGGCCTTCATGTACATGGGGACAGTAACACCATACTGTGCCCTTCCGTGTTTAGAATCCGTGTGCATGCAAGACAGTCCTTTGCAACTGCTAAGTGTGTGAGAATGCCCAGTACGCTATTGTGTAGATGGACACACAGTACATTCCAACTGTGCCCTTCCATGTTTAGAATCTGTGTGCATGCAAGACGGCCCTTTGCAACTGCTAAGTGTGTGAGCATGCCCAGTACACCATTGTGTAAATGGATACACAGTACATTCCAAACTGTGCCCTTCCGTGTTTAGAATCCGTGTGCATGCAAGACAGCCCTTTGCAACTGCTATGTGTGTGAGCATGCCCAGTACGCCGTTGTGTAGATGGACACACAGTACATTCCAAACGGACGTGTGATACTAAGTGTGTGAGCATGCCCAGTGACACCTTGTGTCAGTGATGTGCCTCTGTGTATGGGCATGGTCATTGACATCCTGTATAGCGATGGTGGTCATCCAGGCAACAGATTCCATTTTCCACATCAGGATGGATGCCTACATTGCACACACTGGTTGACTGTCTTGAAGGGTGTACTGTCTGTGGCGCGTCTCGTATCTATGTAGTGTTGTAATAGTGCTCTGTAGATGGGCAGTTGTCCCACTCACTCCACTGCCATGTGTTTGTCTATGTCTACCTTGGGACAGTAATATGCTTTTAGACTGCTCACTCTCTATACATTCCCTATCTGCGTCTTTGCCTTTGCGGATGATGTCATCCACCTAGAAGTATGCCTCTGGGATGCTGTGCTCCAGTAATCTCGGTAGCGCGTTCTGTAACTGCGTAAAGCTGTAGTGTGATAAGGTAGTTAGGTGTATGTTCGACTCCCAGCCCTGCCAAGTGTGTGTGTGTGTGTGTGTGTGTGTGTGTGTGTGTGTGTGTGTGTGTGTGTGTGTGCGTGTGTGTTTCCAGCTGCCTGGGGACAGAGTAATGCTTTTAGACGATTCACTCCACATACATTCCCTATCGGCGTCTTTGCCTTTGCGGATGATGTCATCCACCTAGAAGTATGCCTCTGGGAGTGCTGTGTTACAGTAATCTCGGTAATGGTTCTGTAACTGCGTAATGCTGTAGTGTGATAAGGTAGTTAGGTGTACGTTCGACTCCCAGCCCTGCCAAGTGTGTGTGTGTTTCCAGCTGCCTGGGGACAGAGTAATGCTTTTAGACGGCTCACTCACATACATTCCCTATCTGCGTCTTTGCCTTTGCGGATGATGTCATCCACCTAGAAGTATGCCTCTGGGAGTGGTGTGCTCCAGTAATCTCAATAGCGTGTTCTGTAACTGCATAATGCTGTAGTGTGATAAGGTAGTTAGGTGTATGTTTGACTCCCAGCCCTGCCAAGTGTGTGTGTGTGTGTGTGTGCGTGTTTCCAGCTGCCTGGGGACAGAGTAATGCTTTAAGACGGCGACGGCTCACTCCACATACATTCCCTATCGGCGTCTTTGCCTTTGCGGATGATGTTATCCACCTAGAAGTATGCTCTGGGAACGCTGTGTACCAGTAATCTCGATAGTGTGTTCTGTTACTGCATAATGCTGTAGTGTGGTAGACTAGACAGGTAGGTGCTTGATTCCAAGGCATGGCAGGTGTGTGTGTTTGGCAGTTATACCGTATGTGTTGGTATCTGTGGGTGGCTAGCTGCGGGATGTGTTCAGTTTGTTTTGTTGCTGACCTATATAGTGTCCACAGCCAGCATATTCTGCCAAGACACTGGGTTGTCAACACATACATTCGCCAATAGGTCTGGTGAGTAACTGTCAGCAGCCCTACTCTTACCCTTGATACGGTCTGACCCCTGTGACACAACATAACACACGTGCCTTGATAGTAGCAACACTACATGATGCAGGTGGCACATGTAGTTTCTTTTTCATTCCTGTCTAATGCATTGCTGTCATGTGGTCCGCTGTTGTGATATAAATGCCATATCTACATATGTGTGTACATGTATATGTGTGTATGTATGTATATATATATATATATATATATATATATATATATATATATATATATATATATATATATATGTGTGTGTGTCCATGTTTATATGTATACAAATAATATATATGATATATGTAGATGTAGAGGTGGACATAGATGTGAACATATGTCTGGGGACATCAGCACTATTGAATGGTTGTGCCGGATGATCTGTACATGATAACCTGGGATCTATGTATATCTGCCATGGCATGGTGGTAATGCACATCGTCTGTAGTGAGCAGGACAAGGGGTTGTAGTCATATAGACACCGGTTATTTTGTTGCTGGGAAGACCATGGGACATCGAATATGGTGATGGTAAGGCACCTGTTGCCAGTTGTGTATGGATCTGAGCGACACTGAGCAGTGGTTAATAATTTGGAGGTTCAGTATGGGTCATATAATTATTCATTAGAAGACTATACTATGCAGGTCAGGTTGACTATGGTGTATCACATTTATCACCAGGGTGTGCTGCTGGTCCCTGGAGTATATGTGTGTAGTCAGCCGGGTGCAGGTCTCTAATATAGTTGACAGCATGGGAGGGGGGTCAGGCATACTGTACGTACATTGCAGAACTGTGCCTCGGGAGTGCTCCTGCCTTAGCACACCTAAGCTAGGGGTGTGTCTATACCTGCCTGGTGACACTGGGAGGGATGACAGCAGTGGTGGGGTAGTCAGGGTGTACAGGCTGCACAAACAGTTGTTGATCAGCACAATCAGCAGATGACATGGCCAGCCCGCACATGAACAGTACGTTAATGCGAGCAAGCAGCATACACACAGGTTTCGTCCACACTCTACACCATCGGTGTATACCTGCAGGGACAATTCATGACACTGTCCAACCAAATGACATGGGCTGCAGCAGGCAGCATATACCAACATGTGCAGGAGACTGGGGCAGTGAGGACGTGTATGCTGCCGAACAACCCTTACTGGGGTGACATAAGACTTTATAGACCGAGGGTGACTTACCAGGGGCTACATGGGCTGGGGATGTTGGAGCACTATGGGGTGGACAGAGACCTCCTACAGCAGCTTGTTGACCTGTGCCTGCCACACCTGACACATCAAACAGGCCGAGGGAAATGCATCACAGTGGATACCATGGGATGTGTTGGCCTAGGTGTACTAGCCACAGGTACCTCACACAGCACAACTGGGGATATCATGGGTATCTCACAGGCATCTGCATCCAGAGCATTGCACCAGTTCACAGATGCCATGTCAACACATGCTAGTGAGCATGTACATGTTCTCAACACACGTGATTAGTGGACCAGCAATATGCATCTGTTCAACCACATGGATGACTACCCTGGGGTACTGGGTGCTATAGCCTGCACACGTAGCACTACCTGGGGAGTGGGGTAGGGCCTACAGTCACTGCAGTGCCATACCCTCCAACAGCTAGGCCATATGCGATGGCCAGGGCATGAGATTGAATGTGTGTGCTGTCTGCCCTGGAAGCTATGATGTGTCCAATATATGGCTTCTGATACAGCTGTAGCACACCAGTGCCTATATGGACATCCCCTACAGCCTCCTAGTGGGGGATGCTGGGTAAACACTGGTGTAGTAGCTGATGACACCCATCAGCAATGCACACACACCTGAACACTAACACCATACTGAGGCAGATGCACAGGCAAGATATATACTTGTGTATGTGTTTGGGATGCTCGGTTCACAGTTCTGGTATCCGGACACATCCGTTGGAGCTCTGCAGTATTCACAAGCTACATGCATACAAGTTGTTATGGTATTTGCTATGCTACACAATGTTATCCTGCAGTAACAGTTGCAGCAGGAACAGCATGAGGCAGGGCCACACAGCCCAACCCCACTGCCAAGGCCTGTACAGGCACAGTGTGACTTGGTGAAGGAACTACCTGAGTAGGGCACAGTCAGCATAGTATGATCTGCCCTTGGCAAACAGGCCAACACAAGGCATATGCACTGACACAGTAGGCACCCACGGATTTCCCCTCTCTGACCCACACACAGTACAATGGATGCCAAACTTGACAGTACCTGTGCTCGGCCATGTATAGGAGGTGCACTGTGTGCATCCAATGTAGGCAGCACTCCAGCACTGTCCTCTCCGGAACACATTCAGGGTATGTCTATTGACCTAACAAGTGGCAGTTGTATTAGAATGTGTAGTTACCCATTGCTATGGTATGTATGTGAGCATACAAGTGACTGTGGTGGCCAAATGTTAGGGCAGCAGACAGTACACATCCATAGTGGCACCATGACCTCTGTAGCACATACAGGGATCACAATGGTAGCCTGTAGTACACAGGGTGTCCTAACCCACTGCAGATTATGGGCTGACCATCATGTGTGTCCGTACAGCCCACACACGTTCCATGCAGCTGGACAGATGTGGACCAATACAGACGAATGATATACGATGGCCTATGGCTATGCCCAGTGAATGACCCCAACCCCCTAAGACACACACAGACGACAGCAGGCCAGGCAGTTTGATGTAGGCTGTGTAAGCTAGGACGTCCAACACCACCGTGCTGGTAATTAAAGCTGGGAACTGACATACCCTGGTATCCGTCCAACCAGCAATTTAGGTAGGTCCACACACTTACATGGAGTACCCGGCATACCAGTACAGTAGCGGCAGATGTGTACAACTGTTGTCTGTGCCCCCGTCACACCTACACATGTGAGAGTCATGTGCACCACCCACGGTGCTGTGTAGGACTGTGGTTGTGGTTGCATGTCCCCCCACACTATGCAGACATGTAGCAACTGTCAATGCCACATGTCCATTAGCTACCCTGCAGACACAGCATGACACCTGTCTGTGTAGAGCAGAGGGGTCAGCAACACAGTACTAACTATCTGGACATGTGACACATGCAATACAGTTGGCCATACTTTGCATGCTCACACACATGACTGTATGACGGTATTGTCGGTCGACAACATGCATAACAGTCATACTGGGCATGCTCACACACTGAAACACAGGATGGCCAGGCATGCATACACCAGTGGTCTGGACATATCTACCAGTACACTGCTATACTGTTGGATGTCTGTGCTGTATGGTGTGTGTCTGGTTTATTGTCTGTACATATGCCATGGTCTATTGTTAATTCACATGAACGGTGTGCGCAGGGTACTTCTACCATCACGTGTATAGGGCGGTTCTTTATTTGCGGACAGGCCGACGCCTTTGGATACAGACCAGGTAAGGCACAGTCCAGCAGGTGGGAGCTGTTGTGCGTGGGTTTGCACAGTGTTAAGCACTGCTGACCTCTGGTCACAGTACCTTATACACGTTTAGAGTTCACATTTCTTTGACAGTGCACTACTGGCACACCGGTAGACAAACACGCTTACAGCCACTCGCTCTCCAACATTTCCGCTTACATTTGTCACTCACGCTGGGTGTGTGCAATCCCTTGTGATGCGTATTACATCGGATTACATGACTACAGTATCGGGTATCTGTAACAATTTTGCGATGGCAGGCATTCGACTGTACAGACTCGGCGGCCTGTCCAGTGATGTAATCATATTATATGCGTGTTCCTCATACAATCTGCTCCCATCTGCCTGATACATGGGAACCAATACTCTGCAATCCTGACATGTGACTTGAGTTTGTTAACGCAGCTGTCTGCCGAGTCATGCTACCGCATACCTACTGCACGATGACCACCTTTCAGATTGCACGGGGACAGTCCCTCATCACACATCTCATGTGACAATACCAGAACTCTCCACCAATCGGGGACACATTTCTGCAGAATCAGGGACAGGTCAAGAAAAATCAGGGACACGTTTACAAAAGTAGCGCTATTAACTTGACAAATTGACAGAGCATATGACTTAATACACATATTCTGAAGTAACAGTTGTTTATAACTCTTACTTATTGTCATTAGTCAGTAAGTGTTATTCACCACCTTTCCTTCAACAGCCACTAATTTTAGGAGGGATTAAGAAGGACAGAGTTAGACTTTCAGTCAAACTCAGGGACATACCTGACATTCAGGGACAGTTGAGTGGTATGTACAATACTCTAGCCATTGCAACTGTCCTGATTAGGGGACCTTCTCATGTTGTAGGTGTCTGTACTGGTTGCTTGTTACATGTCTTGTATACCTGACACGTTGATATGTCATATGTAGTAGCATAAGCAACTATACTGCTGCTAGACTACGCTTTGATTTGTTCCGATTTCTGTACTATGCATGGCTGTAGGTATGTTCTTCCCTGGTACATCTGACAGTTCTACAGAGCAGGTTCCACTTTGGCCATTCAGACTGGTGGCGGCCCTATAGACTCTATATGTAGAGCTATCACATGTGTCAAGGCAACATATACCCACAGCCGGTAGTAAATGGATGACTTCCACGGTTTGCATACGTTAAGGTTATTCATGTAGCATTATAATTGATAATACTGTTTCCTATTACATGTAGCTGTTACTGATACAACAAATTGATGTCTGACACCACTACACACACTATATAGCCTCCATTCCCGAACTCACAGGCCATGTGCCATAACTGTCATTTTGCAGGACACAACTGCCCAGACAGGTGTGTCCCTCGCAGGCGTACGGGTGTTGAATCTCTTCTATTATGCTATCATCTACCCGAGGTGGTCAGCAAATTATGCACTTTCCATCAGTAGCAGAACTCACATACCAATGGGTGTGAATGAACACTGTATCAGGGACAATGCATAACACCCTGTGGGACACATTTAGACGATTGGTTCTATTAACCTGACACATTGACAGTCACAGGGCATATGTATTCATTCACGTTTGTCAAGGTACATGCTGCTTATGACTCATACATGTTGTCATCTGTCATTACCTGTATTCCGCCACCTGTTCTCCTAATATCACTAGTTCTGGAAGTGTTTAGTTGGACTTTGTTACATTCTGATTCATAACTATGGACGTCCATGCTAATCAGGTACACGGCACTGTGTAGGTCTCTATGTATCCCCCGATGGTTTACAGACTATCCGGTAGATGTGCTCTTCAGGTTTGGGAGGTGTAGGCGTATGCTATGCCCACATAGGAATATTAATGACTTCCACTGGGCGGGCCTACTACATCTCTGCCAACCAGCACCAGCAAACTTAAGCCCATTATTGCATACCCATGGTTCACCTACCTGGCACCCCTCTACAGCAGTCATGACAAATACTTACTGCAAGCGCAGCTGGGGTATGAGCACACCCCTACACATTGCCCACTCTCCCCGTCTCGGGACACATGTACATTTTGTCAACCCATGTATTATCACACTTGCACAACCTACTGTTCCATGTACACCTACATCCTGCTCGTAATAATGTCAGCAGATTCACACGTACCCTGAATTTTTGGGGTCCCGCAAGGGACACCGTTATCCATGTTTAAAGTGTAGACCTTGCAGAACTCTCACACTGGTCCTTTCCTACCGGTGTTTTGGACAGCGGCAGTGTATTGATCTGTGTTGCCTGTCTGTATGTCTGTCCAGCCTAGCTGGGTGATGTAGGGGTTACAACATTTATTTATTGGACCTCCCAGTCACATATGCCCGGGCTGTAAATATGTTACCCCTAATTGCTGTGAAGTAACCTATTTATGTACATGTGTATCTCTACACTGACATATATATTTTGTTTTGTGTGTATGTGTATATATCACTACCTGTTGTTTGTGTATATATATCTATCTATATATATATATATCCGTAGTATATCCTTGTGTGCGTAATATATATATATATATATATATATATATATATATATATATATATATATCCATATATCCATCCATATGAATATATATGTGTATGTAAATTAATATGGATATATGTATATATACGTTTTTATCTATATATACATCTGTGTGGCCGTTAACCTATACATTTCCTGGACATGGACACTTACACATGTGTATTGGTCTCTGCTTCAACTGCATACTATTGCCTTTGTCATTCTGACACCGACACTTTACTCCGGTGAACTTGTGCTCAGTATATTACACGTTATGCAGCGGACACATGTAGCACGTTTTTCATGTCTGGGGTGCCGCTGCTAACTGGGATGTGATACAGTGTCATTCAACCTATTACTCATATGCGCAGCCTATTATTCCTGCTACTGTGTTTGTTTCTGTGCACATTCATACTATTACTGTTGATAGAATGTGTGTTTGTGTTACTGTGACTGTACATGAACATATTGTTGTCTTCATGTAGTTGTGTCTTTCTGCTTTTCCCAGTTTGGGGTTGTAACAGCAGAACTCCGTTCTGCTCATGGGTGGTGTATAGGTTTTACGTGCTGGGCTGCCAGACCTGACACACAACGTCCGACAACGATACGCCCATTCATGCATGTCTCCACACAAATGATGCTCTATCTGGGAATCGCACCTACGTACTAGCTGACCTCCACAGGCCGCTCCATTGCACCCGGTGCAACATACCCTAGCACTCCTGTGTCCATAATCACATATCCATAGTTTCTCCTGCACACCCGTGTTGAGTTTCCATGCATAACAGCCATTATACACCTGTTATCGCAGCCATGACACACCTTTACACATTGCCCTCATGAGCGTTGGGGCCCTACACACATTTTGTACCACCTCGTGTATTCACAGGCTCACCATCCATTCATATTTGCACATACGTGCCTTTCCTGGTGTTATGGATTATGAACGATTTGTGGGTTACAAGTGTATGTGGTCGCAACATGTACTACATTCCATCTGTCTACTCACACTTGTGCAGCTTTATCTGACATACGCTGCGAACACTTCATAATTCCTTACTTGCTCTGGATTCCCTTCACAACCCTTATGTTTGCTTTCATCTTTTGGCATTCCTTACATATATATATATATATATATATATATATATATATATATATATATATGTGTATATATATAGATAAATATGTAGATATATAATTGCGTATTTCTGTTATGTCTGTGGATATTTATCTATACACACATCTATCTATCTATATATATATAAATGTTACAGCTGTACAAGACAACATACATTTGCTATGCTAATAGCTGCATACACCCGCGCAGGCCCACTTGCATCTACTTATTCTGAGTTACATATGTTTACAGCACTTCTTTGGGATTACATGTGCCTTATTCCTTATGACAGTACCATTTTGATGGAATCCGGTTAACGGACCCATGCGAACGCGGTCACCTTTACATGTATAAATGTTGGCTTTACAGCACAGAGGCATTCATTACACAATTAATATGTGCTATAGTCGTACTTGAACCGGGAATGCCTTTACGTTGGGCGGATGCTGTAACCACTACACTACTGGTGTTCTGGCTCATTTATATGTATACCCATGGCTCATAGCTACTCTGACATACGCCTCACCGCTTCCCTTACACAGCAGGCATCCATTCTCCTGCTGGGAAAACCGCAGTACTACAATTAGGACATTCCCTGTTTCCTACTGCTTTGGACCTGTGCTGCAAGTCTACTCACTCCAAGGACATTCATAACTCCTACGCTTATAGTTCTCGCACATACGCGTGTTTGATTGTCAGGGTCCAAAAAAATAGAGGTAATACTCCAGGACAATCGAAGCCAACCAGAAAATAAATACGAGAGGTAAAGTAAATATCCTTTATTACTAGAACAGTGAGCGCTTTCGCGTTACCCAGAACGCTTCTTCAGACTTCAATAAAAACAACAGTACTGGCTCTAATTTTATACTTGAGAACAGCCAATCCTACACGTCTTATTCAAAGTACCCAATAGAATTTGCTAAAACAATCACATGAATGACATTCATTGAATAAGTCATATGTATTACAGTCTATTTATATTCCTCACAGATCCAAATATAAAATCAAAAATATATATATGTATACATCAATATTTATAAAAATATATCAATATTTATAAAAACTTTGTTATATATTCTCTAATGTATTCATAGACTGTATAAATAATATAGGTTCTACCATATAAATTCTAAAATGCATTAAAATATCCATATAAAGACATACCATATGAATAACATGTAAAAAACACATCCATATAAAAAGAAAAGTGCATATATGCATAACTGTATATGTGTGTTAAAAAAGGGGGGGGGATGAGATGGGGGAAGAAGGGAGGGGGAATGGGTAGGTAAAGAAGCGAATTACATGTATATGTGTATGTTTAAAAAGAAAAAGGGGTGGAAATAATGATAATAGTAATAATAAATACAAATATAAATGTGAATATATAACATATTAAAATTAGCGTTTATAGGGTCTATCAGCTAAAAAAGGTCTCAGTGACAATTTGTCATTGAGTCCATGGCCTTTGTCCGCTCTGAGCTTAATGATCCATCTAATCTCTTCCTGTTCGGTTTTATTACTAATATTACCTAGTCTATTTGTTGACTGCTGTCGTCCTATGACCATAAAACTAAAGGTATGTATAGATCCATTATGCAAAACATGTCTTGCCAAAGCATTAGCCTCATTCTCTCTGTTTATCGCATAGATGTGTTCTCTTATTCTCTCCCTCAGAGTTCTGTTGGTTTTTCCAACATAGAAACTTTGGCATTTCTTGCACACCGCTAAGTATATAACATTCCTGGACTTGCAATCTGCATACTCATTGAACTCATATCTAGTGTTAGTATCTGGATGTATAAATATATTAGAGTTCATAATGAAGTTACATTGATTGCAACTCCTACAAGCATAAGTACCCTTCCTTTGTGAGTTGATCATAATGCTCCTATTATTTTCATAGCACAAATGACGTTTAAGAGATTTAGTGTTCCTGTAACTAATAGCAGGTCTATCACCCACTAGTCCCTTAATACTGTCATCCAAAAGCAAAATGTTCCAATTCTTATTAATTATGTCCACAACTGAGCTATTAACATTGGTATATGGAATCAAAAGCCTCTTTCTCATATCGTTAGATCTAAAAGTTATCTGATGAATCTACATATAAGAAAATGGATAGAGTGAATTTAAATAAGTTAATTAGTTCAGTGCATGCTGATTTATATGATATGCTCATATGTGGAATAATAGATGAGAATTTGTATAAGTATTTTTTGATTGAAGATCCAGTTGTACCTGTTATTAGAGGTCTGCCAAAGATACATAAGACCATGATTAACCCCCCACTTAGACCCATAGTGTCAGGACGTGGGTGGATGACTGAAACCATCTCTATTTTCTTAGAGAAAACACTTAGACCTATGGTAGATTCCACTAGCTCTGTTCTACGAGACACTAAACAACTTCTAGAGACTCTGTCAATCCAGAATGGTAATATAGGTGTTATACAACCAGCTATACTTGTAACGTTAGATGTAGCCTCCCTCTTTACCTGTATTCCGAATGACATAGGAATAGATTATTTAAGGTTGTTCCTAATGAGGAAAGAGATGAATAATTCTGAAATTATAAGGGCTACTATGTTATTGGATATTGTCCTGAGTAATAATGTTTTTCTCTTTAAAGATGAGTATTTTTTGCAAACTCAAGGTGTGGCAATGGGAACATCATGCGCCAACTCATATGCCAACCTAGTGATGGCATATTGCGAGGTTACCTATATATTAGAGCACATCAATTATTCGAGACACATAACATATTACAGACGTTTTGTAGATGACATTCTTTTTATTTGGGAAGGTGATGTTGATACCTTTAATGATTTTATGACATATATTAATGGGACTACCACCTTCTTAAGGTTCACTAGTACAACTTCAGTTTCTCAGATAGATTTTTTGGATGTTACACTTAGGTTAGATGGAGGATATTTAACATCAGATATATTTAGGAAACCTTGTAGACGTAATGCTATTTTGCATAGGACCAGTATGCATCCACCACATATTCATAAAAATATAGTTAAGAATCAGATGACACGTTTTTCACGCATTATTAGTGAGGATGATACATTACTACAAGCAGTTGACACCATGCACCATGAATTCGTAGAAAGAGGATACTTAGACAAAGATCTATTACCTTTACAACAGACCAGAAGTGAGCGCACTGTACCAGCCATTATTAAAGATAGCAATATAACATATAAGCAAACTTTTAGATCTAAAGATATGAGAAAGAGGCTTTTGATTCCATATACCAATGTTAATAGCTCAGTTGTGGACATAATTAATAAGAATTGGAACATTTTGCTTTTGGATGACAGTATTAAGGGACTAGTGGGTGATAGACCTGCTATTAGTTACAGGAACACTAAATCTCTTAAACGTCATTTGTGCTATGAAAATAATAGGAGCATTATGATCAACTCACAAAGGAAGGGTACTTATGCTTGTAGGAGTTGCAATCAATGTAACTTCATTATGAACTCTAATATATTTATACATCCAGATACTAACACTAGATATGAGTTCAATGAGTATGCAGATTGCAAGTCCAGGAATGTTATATACTTAGCGGTGTGCAAGAAATGCCAAAGTTTCTATGTTGGAAAAACCAACAGAACTCTGAGGAGAGAATAAGAGAACACATCTATGCGATAAACAGAGAGAATGAGGCTAATGCTTTGGCAAGACATGTTTTGCATAATGGATCTATACATACCTTTAGTTTTATGGTCATAGGACGACAGCAGTCAACAAATAGACTAGGTAATATTAGTAATAAAACCGAACAGGAAGAGATTAGATGGATCATTAAGCTCAGAGCGGACAAAGGCCATGGACTCAATGACAAATTGTCACTGAGACCTTTTTTAGCTGATAGACCCTATAAACGCTAATTTTAATATGTTATATATTCACATTTATATTTGTATTTATTATTACTATTATCATTATTTCCACCCCTTTTTCTTTTAAACATACACATATACATGTAATTCTTTTACTTACCCATTCCCCCTCCCTTCTTCCCCCATCTCACCCCCCCCCCTTTTTTAACACACATATACAGTCATGCATATATGCACTTTTCTTTTTATATGGATGTGTTTTTTACATGTTATTCATATGGTATGTCTTTATATGGATATTTTAATGCATTTTAGAATTTATATGGTAGAACCTATATTATTTATACAGTCTATGAATACATTAGAGAATATATAACAAAGTTTTTATAAATATTGATATATTTTTATAAATATTGATGTATACATATATATATTTTTGATTTTATATTTGGATCTGTGAGGAATATAAATAGACTGTAATGCATATGACTTATTCAATGAATGTCATTCATGTGATTGTTTTAGCAAATTCTATTGGGTACTTTGAATAAGACGTGTAGGATTGGCTGTTCTCAAGTATAAAATTAGAGCCAGTACTGTTGTTTTTATTGAAGTCTGAAGAAGCGTTCTGGGTAACGCGAAAGCGCTCACTGTTCTAGTAATAAAGGATATTTACTTTACCTCTCGTATTTATTTTCTGGTTGGCTTCGATTGTCCTGGAGTATTACCTCTATTTTTTTGGACTTTATTCCTGTATTTTGAGGTGATACCTTACCCTGTTGGTGTTTGTTTTATCAAGTAGTTGATTGTCAGGGTGTTCATGTGCTGGTCCGGGTTTAGGCTCGGCCAACTGGTGACTAGAACTGCCCTGGCACTGTTCAAAGATCAGACGTAGCACATGGACAGAGTTAGTCCAGAGTTTAACATTCTACCTGTGTTTACAGACGCAGGTGTTTGGGCACCTCTGACCACATTATTGGGTTGGCGCTACATAATTTAGGGCGGGGAGTGGTTCCACTACATAATGCAGGTTGGGGGGTGGTTTCCACGTGTTTCCTTTCCCATATGACTATTTCATTCATTTATAGATACAATGAATAATATTCTGGACATCTGTTATAAATTCACTACAGGTATGCAATAGTCCTGTCAACAGATGTGACAGTTGGTTGGTGTACTTCTGTCTACGGATCTCTCTCATACTTGGGGACTCATTTCTACAGTGACAGGGACAAGGCTATGACAACTCAGGGACAATCACGGACACTTCCACCATATTAGTACTATTAACTTGGAACGTGTTGACAGATTCGTAATACTACTAATTTTCTGCAGTTAAATGCGTCTATTACTCTTCACTGTTGTAAGTAGTCATTCTCATTCAACACCTTTCCCCCAAAGGTCACTGGCTTTGTGAGTGGTTAAGGGGCTGGCCAGTTATTGTGCGAATGCTCTGACCATTGGTATCGTTGACATTGTCATATGTACAGGTTGGGATGTATTCTGGGGACTAGGGTTGCCACCTTTTCAAATGGCCAAGATGGGACATTTTCGGAACACACATCAGATTTTACAAGCCGACACATACCCATGGTCAGTACAACGGATAAAACTTTACTTATTTGCCTACATAAAAGCCTATTGTTGTAGCAGTTTAGTTGCTTATTCTGCTTCTTGTAATATTTAGGTATTGTAGATACTGCAATAATTATTTTCTGCAACTATTACATAACATATGGGACATAATTATGTCCTACAATCCCAGGACATTTGCCATTTGTAATGTATTTTGTCCAGACACAACTGTCCAAAGAGGGACTGTCCCTCGCAAAGCAGGACAGATGGTAAACCTACTGCAGACACCAGATTGTTTGGGCCAACACATAGCCATGGTCAGTGCAGGTTTAGAACATTCATTTGTTTCCTAGCTGTGAGCCTTATACCTTTGGCACTTTTGTTGTTTGCCTGTTTCTTGCATGAATTACATTTATTCTATCCTGACGTGACCGCTTTAGGCAACTGTTACATGCAGTATGGTACATAGTTATTTCCTACGATCACAGAACATTTGGCATTGTATCATTGTTGGTCAGGTCACACGTACACACACATTAATTGTCCCTCACAAAGTAGATCAGGGGGTATCCTGTTTACGTCAGTGCCTTCATCACCCTTATACCATGTGCCACTATGCGAATGTGTGCAATATATTCTCTCGCTTATTCGTGTCGGGACACGTGCGTCACGGGCAGGTGTTTGATCCTAGGTAGTAGGTTATGCATGAACATCTAGGGCTGGACAGTCTCGTACACCACTACTGCACATTCAAACTTGTGTCCACACATCTACAAGACTGGACTTTGTGTCTTCCATTCTAATGTTTACACAGGTTACTTATCCCATGAGGGATATCCCAAAAATTGAACAAGACCAAAACAAGACAAATACCGAACATTCTTCTGGCATTATGAAAATGTGTTGGGGGTTTTACATGCAAGGGATACATAGTTTGCAATCCTGAAACTGCCTAGGGTGACACTACCTACTACATATGCGTAGTGGTCACTATGTGTAGATGTGGCTGCACCAAACCAGTAGACCAAGTATGGCTGGATTTGGTGGACGTTCAGGTATGGGAGTGGGTTGTGTGCTGTGGAGGGGATGCTGGGTAGTCCATTATGCATCCAGTTGTGTTGCATTTGATATGGCCAGTTCCATCAGGACCAATCTGTGGGTATGTGCCGGTGACATGTCTATACATTTGTATTGCACATTTTAATATTCATATGTTTGTGGGATTGTGTTCTACAGTATGGCCTGTCTGGTTGTATTGCAGATGTTTATACATGTTTTTGTGTTTCTTTCTGCTTCACCCGCTGCTCCCTCATACACCTCCGGTTCACATCTTCTGCATATGACACAGTATCACCTTGGAGGATTGTACCATTACCCACCCCCCCACACACACACACACACATATTCCTGACACTTCATACATCACTGCTTTGGTTGTTGGCCCATGACACTGCCAGAGTAACACATTGCATACCCTACATATGTCAGGTACCTGTATGGTTGTGTGGACTACCCTGCCATGTTTGCTTTCCACATGCTATAACTCACGCACATAGGTACATGCCCATACTTAACTTTCATTACATGGTTGGTATACCCGGGTAATACCCGTTCAACTGTGACACATCCTGACAAGTTCGGCTTGTACCGCTGATGTGCGGATTTTGGCAGACTGTTCTAATCATTGGTAGGATGCCACTTTTTCCTATGTCCAGGATGGGATATATTCCGGACACATATCCGAATGTACTGGACAACACATACCCACAGTCAACGGTATGGATAATACTGTTCCTTTCAGCCTACATGTTACCTTATCGTTGTAGCAGCTTATATGCTCCTTCTGTTTCGATTACATGCTTATTCTATTTCCTGTCACATTTCATATGTGAAATACAGACATACCTTTTGTATGTGACTATTACATGCCTTGTGGGATATGATTCGGTCATATGGTCACTAGTTATGTATATTTATTGTGTATTTTGTTATGGACACATCTGCCCAGCTGTGTACCCTCCCTCACACTATGGGTCAGCTGGTGACCCTAACCATTGGGCTAGATGTACCTACTGATGGCGTGCTAACATATGATGTGTTTCACTTCCACTTGGTATAGCTATCTACACTGCGTTGGACTACGGGCACATGGTTTTCCATGTCATTTGTTCGCGGGATAGGGACCCGTTATTCCCTACCGTGCATTTGTGTTTGCTTCTTCATTTTGTGTTCGCAGGAACTATCTTGCATGCTTTGCATACGTTTCAGTATCCACTGACACTGACAGATGTGATTACTATCTTGCAAGTTGTTATATGCAAGCATTTTAGGTTGCACATCGACAGCTGGCATTTCCACGCCTCTGTGCGGCACTTCAACACACCCTATGCACTTGCGCTCCTTTTCTATGCACATGGCTGTGGCGGCGGCGTGCCTTCATTAATATGCATTTGGCGCTACTGTGCCATCTTCACGCCGCACTGCTGGCGCAAGCCTACCGCAGGCCTTGCGCCAAGCTTCATGAATCCCGGGAACTATAAAGAAAAGTCTGCCCAGCTCAGCCCAGCACTGCTACCTTGTCTTCCTCCTAATCATAGTCAAACACTGGGGATGCACCTGCGCAAAAGTGGTCAGTCTGTGTGGAGGGAATCCCAAATATGTTAAAATGGAAATACTTCCCATTAAAAAAGCCATCACAGCTTTTATTCTTAGACATTTTATGTGTGTTTTCCACAATCAGTTAAAGTGTATTCTGTCAGAAGGGGCTTGCTCTATGGAGGCCATTCTGTGTGTACAAGCAGCTATACTAGTGTTTTATATATTTCATGAAAGAAAAGAAAGCACTGCTGATTATTTGCATTTCAAAGTTAACATTTTATCATTGTAATTACACAGGTTACCTACTATGTTTTTTCTTCCATCAGAATTTGACATCCTGAGGGTGTTCATTAGAACAAACAACAAACTTGCGCACATCACTTTTTGGTAAGGGGAAGTTCTTATATGTACCTAAAAGCTCAGAATAGGTGCATTTTAAAACCAACTATCCAAATATACATCCATCCATCTATCCGCATTCCCGTTTCCTAATTTTGCACATGGGGTTGGGGTGTCAGTTCAGCAGTGACAATCATCTAGATCTAAGGTTCACACTGCTGGATGTCCATTTTGCCCAGAAAATATCACTCTTTCAGAGATACATCCCTCAACTTGTAGGAACCCCAGTAGGATTGCATTGATATTAGAATATGCGTTATGTTTAGTTCCCGTAAGGAATGGGTATATGATGTCTTGTGCAGAATGTGTGTGTGTGTGTGTGTGTGTGTACATCTATATATATATATATATATATATATATATATATACACACACACATATATATACATACACACACAAATATATATATATACATACACACACACACACACACACTATATATATATATATATATATATATATATATATATATATATATATATGTATATATATATATATATATATATATATATATATATATATATACATATATATATATATATATATATATATATATATATATATATATATATATATATATATATATATGACCAGAGTCATAAGATTTGCTCTCTGTGTAAGTCTGCCCTGATTCCAAAAGAGTTGTTCTCAGTGTAAGTAACTTATTTTGGTGTAAGGACTGTCTATAAACAGGCTTTCCATGGGGACCAGATTCCAAAATACCTGTTCTCAGCCTGCTTTCAGTGTTAGTGGTCACTTCCACTGAATTGAGGCTACATATATATATATATATATATATATATATATATATATATATATATATATTTATACAGATAGTGCTATAGATATATATTACTATTTATTTACATGTAAAATGAAAAAGAAAATCTAACCAATCGGCTAATGCAGATCACCTAGATCTCACATTTCAGTCACAGACGCCTGACAGCCTTTAAAATCTCAATAACAACTTTTTTTTCTCTCACCACTAACTTTGACCTGCAATGGTCAAGCACTCTGCAGTCAACTTCCATATATGTTTTTACAAAAAGATTTTTCATGTTCAGATTTCTGAAAAATTTATCATATGGTGCTGACCATATGATTTTCGAATTATATATATATATATATATATATATATATATATATATGTATATATATATATATATATATATATATATATATATATATATATATATGTATATAAAGTATATATATATATATGAAGTGTGATCTTTACAAAGCTACCTCAGCATTTGCAATGACCTTGGCTATATGGCCCAGTCAACTTGAAATTTGAATGGAGTGTAAACCATTAAGAAAGGATAGGCACTCTTGGATGCAATATATACCAAAAAGTCCATGTTTAATTCTCTGAGAGTTTTAGTAAGAACTGTTAAAGACAGGTTGAGACATGATGCCTTTTACATAGGTACCCTATGCAAGTTTTTTTCAGACGTTTCAGTGAAACATTCAGGCAAGTTGCAATATACTCAGTCTTCATTTGGGATGAGTATATTACTTCTATTTATTATGAAAAATTCAATGCATGTCCAAAATATGAGATGAATCTCTGTGCTTTCTCAGTTAAACTAGTTAGAGGTGCTTTTGTTCTAACCTAAGCAAATGATCTGTTGTAAATTAACATATTTATTCTTCTTTCTTACCCTCACTTGCTCTGAAGACAGGTAGAGGCAGCAGTGAAAATGAAAATATGTTAACCTTTTTTATGTATATTTTTGTCCCTTTACTAGAGGCACATGTTGTTTTACAGTTAAAAATCTTCAAAGCTTATCTATCTTTGTTATGCTTTTATTTGATTGAGTAATTGATATTGGTAAACAATGATGGTAGCTTTTTTAGAATGTGCAATTGTCTTATTTATTTATTTATATTTGTGTGCATTTATTTATTTTCTTATCCTTGCCATTCTATGTGTTTTTTCTTCAGTACCATAAAGATATGCTCTCTAAATTTATGCACTGTCAAGGTCACACTTGCCCACGGTAGTGGTGCTGCGGTAGCGTTGTTGCCTCACAGCAAGACGTTGTCCCGTTAGATTCTCAGCTAGAGCGTCTTCTGTGTGGAGGCATGCATGAATGGGCATGCCTTCGTTGAATGTTGTGCATCAGGGCTGGTAACTCGGCACATAAAAATCCACTACCAAACATTAGTGGACCGGAGTTCCGCTGTGGCGACCCCTAACCGGGATAAGCCGAAAGACACAACAACATCAGGTGGTCACACTTGAGTGGGTGCTACCTTCTGGAGGTTGATTTACAAGATGGTGTATAATTCCAAAAATTCTTGTTATACTTCTGACTTCAGCCAATATTCTATTCCTTCTAGGTGGGGCATGAATTATCTGTGTTAAACTATTAATCCCAGTTAAGGCATTTCTTGCATCCTTGCTCTTCCTAGCACATCTGCTAACCAAATTCCATTTCCTCTTTGAAGACTACATGTCCCCTAATATATAAGAAAAATACACCCCTCCATTAGTAAATATAATACTGATGGTATGATTTGATGGAATTTGGAAATTTTCATGACTGCACTGACTAATAAAACTTTTCTTAATTCCAGATTTGCATTTTGTATGTCATTGTATGTGAAATTCATGTTTTACACTTTACAATAGTCACTTACATACAGTATCACCCATCTTCTGCTTCTTCATTGGTGTGTGAGGTATAACAAGTTTATTTCTCTATGTTCTCATTCTCTGTCTTAGTAAACCGCCATCAAATCACAGAAATGTTCTTGAGCCTCCTCTAGAAGTATGTTGTACCTCCCGATATGAAAAAGAACTCCCCTTCAGACAAACTCACTCATTTGATCATGGTATCTGACTGACATTTTAAACCACCTTCCAAATAAGGAGTTTTTACTGTAATTAATAAATTTAACATAGTTATGACTCACAAAACATCCATTCAGAATGGCAGTATTATGGACTGGAAGTGGAGATAGCTAATATTGTTTAATATACTGCAGACTTTGAAAACCTGCATTACACTCAGGAGCAGACTATTCAGAAATTAGGTTTCTGAGAACACTATAACATAACCATTTCAAGAGTCCCAATTCGGCAACACAAAAAATAAAATCTATGCATCGGAACATGTATCAACCTATTCAGGTGTCTTGTGTTTCTACAATATATTCCTATGCTTGGGCAGCCCAGTGGTACAGCAGTTAGTGCTGTTGCCTCACAGCAAGATGTTCTCTGGTTTGATTCTTGGCTGGGCTGCCTTCTGTGCAGAATCTGCATGTTCTCCCTGTGTTTGCATGGGTTTTCTCTGGGTGCTCTGGTTTCTTCCCACATTCCAAAGACATGCATCTGGAGTGTTTCTTCCCAGGCCTCCAATGATAATGGACTCTGTCCCAGTCAGACTTTGCCAGAAATAAATGATAAATAAGTACATAAAATAAAAATGTCAGAGCCTTGTATGTGGTAAAACATAGGACAATCAGAATAAAAGTGATAATAAATGTCCCACTTCTAGAAATAGCCCCACACATAGGCAGGAATCAAATTACTTGTGTGACAAAACAATTTTCAACCAACACATGGTCACAAACATTGGAAAACTGATTATGGTGGGGTGGTTAACACACAGAACCAAAAAGATATCAAATTAATAAAACAGATAACTTTAATGATCTGGTGACTGTTGTTCAGACTTTACAATCCAAGACTACTCAGAACGATGCATCTAGAAATAATGACTGCTGTACAAATAATTTACTGTTGAACATTTCAGGTGACAATCTTACTGATAAACAATTAGCTGTTATGAATTATGGTTGCAATAGATTAAAATGATCTGATTTAGATTACTTAGAAAATTGACTCTAAAAGCTGCTGATAATGGTGTGAGCACTGATATTTCTAACAGTAATTTTGAAGGAAGTTTGTCATTTCATACATCCAGAAATAAGTACAGAGAAATTCCTCTTTTCTGGCATTTCTAGAATCACAGAAGCAAAAAGGATAACAGTAGCTTTCATTTGGGACTTGAATCAAAAACTTCTAGCATACCATGCAAGTGTCACTACCACTGGACCAACAATAATGCCTGCGCAGATAGGTGCTGAGTTTTTCCATTACAGAGTTATCCATTCAGCTAGGAACCCCCCAGTATGGCAATCAGGGTCAAATTACAAGAACACAAACTCAAACACAGACAAAGCCCTCTGATATGGCACTGTTAGCATTTTATAGGTAAAAACATAGTCTTAGCTCTCACTTCGTATTTTAATCCAAGACCTCCAGCATACCTAGCCAGTGTCACCGTCACTGGGCCAACAAGAGCCTCTGGACAGGTAGGTGTTGTTTTCCATTTAGAGTGTAACCTTTCACTGCCAGTGCACCAAGAAGATCAGTAACATGGCTAGGGTGAGGTGAGAGGGGCAACTGCTCTGGCAGCAAAGTGTTGGGGGTGCAATCAGCTGAGCCTGATCTCTCATTAATGCAGTACCAGCTTTTATTGCACTTGTGGTTAAACCTGAGAGCTGTAGTGCTCTGTTTGCAATCTACACTACAGCAACTGTTTGCTACAGTGTAGCAGGAAGTTTGCTATAGTTTAAAAGTATTTTTTTTACTAAAATCTGATTGCTTTAGTGCTCCATGCAGGCAGAGTATAAACTGTAACAACTGTCTGCTATATTTACAACAAGCAGTTTGCTCTACTTTAAAAATAAGAAATGCTTTTTTTTCCCAACTTGAAGAGCTGAGGGGGAGGGGGTGGGGTGATGGTTGTACCAGCCCAAGGTGCTGGTTAAATCAGCTATGCTCCTGAACAAGATCTCCATGTTGTGGGTATCCTTGCTGAGTGGTGATTTTGTATGTGTGTGTGTGTGTGTGTGTGTGTGTGTGTGTGTGTGTGCATGTGTGCGTGTGTGTGTGTGCATGTGTGTATATATATATATATATATATATATATATATATATATATATATATACACATACGTGTGTGTGTGTGTGTGTGTGTGTGTGTGTGTGTGTGTGTGTGTATATATATATATATATATATATATATATATATATATATATCTTCCCACAAATGTTCATATATATATATATATATATAATGTGTGTGTATATATATCCCTATGCAAATAAGATGGTCTATAACACTCCTTCCTATGCATTTGGGTCAATAGACTGCAGCCCCTTCTAATAACTGTTACATCCAAAAAAATCAACTCTTACTTTGGACATATTGATGGTAAACTTAAGAAATCACTGCTGTTGTTCGAGTACTGAAAAAATAGCTCAAGGCTAGCTTCATCACCCTTTCACCCAATAAAAAGCTCATCAACAAACTGTCTGTACAACTCAACATGGGAATTATTACCAATGATGCATTGTGATTGGCATAGGAATTGGCACAGCTCATGCCCATTGCAACCCCCACTTTCTGCCAGTAACACTTGCCTTTAAACACAAAAACATTGTGGTCTAAGACTAGCTCTAGCAAGAGGCAAAGTAGATCCACATGCCCAGGTTCAAATTTACCATACCTAGTTAGACTAGCCTTCACCATCCTAACCCCTTCCTGGTTAAGTATACATGTGAACAATGAGACAACATCTAAAGTGACCAGGATGCTGAACACCTCCTGGTCATGACCAAATGTTGCACTATACAGAGCTCTTAAATAGTGCTCCGTACCTTTAAGCACTATAGGACATGCATCTATTTCCACCTGCAGCTGCTTATCCAAGTAGATAGAAACTGACTCAGTCAGCCAACCACTTCCAGCCACTATGGGTCTGAAAGTGGGATGTGTGGAGTTCTTGTGGATCTTGGGGAGAACCATACAATTGGGGTATCATGGGTGCATCTACCCTAAAATATTCATAAAGTTCTTTAGGTATCAGTCTCATGCACAAACATTCAAGAATGCTGTTGTCAATACGTTGCTTCGTAACAGTTACTATTTCTGCATTAACAGGCTCATAAACATTTAAATCAGACAGCATGTTGCAAATCTTCTCATAATAATAGTCCGAGTCAAGCATGACCACCCCTTATCAGCTGGACGAATAACAACATCCATATTCCTTTGTAAATCATAAAGTGCTTGCTGCTCAGTTTTAGTTAAATTATCAGACGGACAGTGTTCCCTATGAAGAAAACAGTCATACAATTCAGTTTCACAAGCGGATAAAAACACTTCCACTGCTGGTGGTAAAACTGGCACAAAAATACTGGGTTTCCCAAAATGCGCTAAACCATTGCATTCACTATTATCACCATAAAATACTTTTAAACTAAGAGTCCGTACAAACAAACACAATTCTACAAGTAAATCAGTAAAAATGCTCTAGCTGAGGGAATAAAAGTCCAACCTTTCTCCAAGAACGATTCTTCAGTGTGCGTCAAACTGTGGGAAGAAATGTTCCACACGAAACCTCCTGATCGAGTCCCCACTAGGGTTGCCACCTTTTTAAATGGCCAAAGTGGGACATTTTCAGTACAAACATCAGATTTTACAGGCCCACACATACCCCCGATCAGTACAAAGGATAGAACTTAACTTTTTTGCCTAAATAAAAGCTTATTCTTGTAGCATTTTAGTTGCTTATTCTGTTTCTTATAACATTTAGGTATTTTAGATACAGAATAACTGTTTTATGCAACTATTACATAAAATATAGGAAATAATTTTGTCCTAAAATCTCAGGACATTTGCCATTTTTTAAATTTTTTGCAGGACACAACTGCCCAAAGAGGGACTGTCCCTCGCAAAGTGGGACAGGTGGTAACCCTAGTCCCCACATCTTCTTGAAGGTTTTCATATGGTTGGAGGGCAGCGGCTCCTTCCTCTTCTGCCCTCCTCATTGCACATCTTTTTCGAACAATTTCCTCAATGGTTTTTTGATAAGTAAGGGGTAGACCTGTAAAACCTGCTCCCTCTGCGACGGGATAATCTTCCGTTTAACTACAGGGCCTGCCTACATCCATCAACACCGAGGACTTGTAAGCCGTATTCATAGGTGGACACTCAGCCAATGGAGTCAAATATGCAGATGACTGGGTCTCTGGGGGCATCAAGGTTCCTGGTTCACGTTGATTGGTTACAACATTCTCTGGAGGATGCTGATTGGCCTTAACTGCGGATTCCACACCACGAATGGCTACAGCTTTTACCTGGCATTCCCGTTACTTGGGCCAGGTAGAGACATGCTAGTGAGAATAATCATACATGTCCCTGGCCAACTTTTTCCTTTTTTGTTGCAGTAATCTCTTTTCATACCCCACAACCTTTTCAATCAGGTCATTGAAGAATAAGTCAGCAGACTCTTCACTAGTAACAGCCACTAAGTCATTCTGCTGCTGAGTGATTTTTTGACACAATTCCACTTCAACAGGTCATATTTCAATTATTCATAATTCATACAGTCAAAATCATTTAACTTTCAAACAGTATGCATTACTTTATTTCTGTTTGTTGACTGCAAATAATCTGACTGAACTAAAAGTCCATTTCACTGGAGACCTGGGGAGAACTTCTCTACAGTTTTACAACAGAAGTAACAAAAAAATCAACTGTACACGAATATTCTTTACTGCATATACAAATCAATTACAGAATACATAGGTAGAAAACATTGATAACAAAGGTTACAAATAAATACATCAACAGTATATGGCAGCAATTGAATATGATGTTAAGAATGTAGATAGTATAGCAATCAAAATATAGTAGGAGAGAGGGAGAAACTAGGCTGGATAAGGACTGGAGACAGGACAGATAACATTGAAATTCAGGTAGAAGTACAGGTTTCAATGGAAGTTAAGTAGATTTTAAATTGTACAGAAATGTTTTATGTTTGCTGTTATGTCTAAGGTCTGGGGGAATGAAATTCCACAACTTGACTACACAAACAGTGTATGAAGAATCACCATTTATTGTTTGATATGAAATAGTCTAGGAGGTTTTGGGTCTGAAATCTTACGTCTTTGTGAGTCATATATTTTGGAAGTAAATTAGAGGTGGGTGGGCATCTGAGTTTGTACAGAATTTTGTCTGTTTTTTTTTTAACTGGTTAATGTTAAAAAGTGTTTCAGCTCTAGCCAATTAATCTTTTGAAATGCTTTATAGTGATACGTTTTGCTGGGGACATTATCAGCATATTCCAGCTTATGTAGGTAAGCTGTTTGAATATTAGTAAAGATAGAAGAGGCATAAAGCAATGTACGTAGTAAGAGAATTTGGGGTGTATTTAGTCATACTGTTTTTTTTTAAGGTAGAGTTTTAATTTGTATGACGTACCCAACTTTTTTTGAGTTTTTAAAATTACAAACTCCATATATTTCGTGATGGATATTTGCAATCTATAAATATAGCTAAATGTTTGGCATGAGAAGCTTGTTTAATTGGTGTCTTATTTTTGTGAAATAATCGAGATTCCACCAGAGCCAAAGTTTTACTGATATTTAATCAAAGATTTGAATCTATAAATCAATGTTCTATGCTTTGAAGGTTAAGCTGCATGGAATGCTATGACTGACTGATGGAGTTAGCAATACAAAAAGCAGTGGAGTCATCAATGTACTACTATGACATCAGGAATCTTGGTATGCATACCAAACAGAGCTGGTCCAAGTACTGAGCTTCAGGAATACCTATATTATTGAAAAGATAAAGAGAAACTGCTTGGCACCATTTTATTGCTTGTTGTCGATTAAATAGATAATGTTTGAAGCATTCTAATATGTCACATGTCAGATTCGTCTTAGCCAGCCTTTGTAAAAGGAAAGTATGAGACTTGGTATTAAAGACATTAGATAGGGCTAACAGATTAGCAGAGGTACCACCAAACACAAATAAGTAAAGGCACAAGCAGAGCTAGGGAACACAATATATGCCAGATAGCTAACAGCTAATAGAACACTTTATTACACTGCACACTTGATAAAAACAATAATAAAATGAAGCGCTTTCATCTCTGTCAGATCAGAGACTTCTTCAGAATACCAGCACAAGTAAATTAATCTCTTTTATACACTCATATTTAAAATCATGCCCCCAATTAATGCAACAAGCCAACCAAGCACATCAAACAATAACATATATAAATAAATGAAATGAGTAAAATCTTGTATTGCACTTTCTTTGCCAAAGAGTATATAACAATATATAAAAGTATACGTATTAAGTATGTTAAATATATTAAATATGGAAAATAAAAACATTTTGAGATGGCATTGACAATAAAAACATAAAATCATATATAATAATAAAATCAGACTTTAAAAACTTTTTACATGTAAATAAATGGAATATAAATATATAACTATATGCAATTAATGCAATATATATAATATAGGGTCATTTGGATATTCCATCATTAGCTTGACATTGACAATAAAACTCATCTATCAAGAGCTTTCAGTTTCAAAAAACAGTACAGTCTGTCTGGTTCAAGAACATCTGTAATAGCAAATGTAAAAGAATGGTCATTACATTCTATGCAATGCTTTGCTAATGCATTAGTGTCCTTTATATCCCTCAAATGTTCATATATACGGTTCTTTAGTTTCCTATCTGTTTTTTCCTATATAAAACAAGGGCATTTTGAACAGAAGGCACAATATGCTACTTTCCCAGTAGTGCAAGAACACTTCTTATTCAACCTTACAAATATATTATTGATATTACAACTAATCCCTTATTTTATATATGGACAGTAATTGCAAGCACCACACTTACTCATACTTCCATTACATGGGCCCTTCAGATTTGTTTCTAATATGCTCTTAAGACATTTTCCTTTTCTATAAACAATAACAGGTATCTCGCCCACACATTCTCTAATATCCCTATTGTTGACCACGACTATCCAATTTTTAAATAGTATATCAACTACACTTTTACTAGAGTGATTAAATGTTGTTACAAATGCATTGCTAAATTATTATTATTAAAATTATCCTGTATAATGGGTTCCACCCTGGTTGAGTCATTGGATTTTCCCTATTTAAATTGTTATTATTATTGTTATTACTAATATTCATTCCATAATCACTGGTGGTGCTAATATTATTTCCATATTGGTTAAGTAGTGGTAAGAAGTGCCCCCTTTTACATTTGTTTATTACTTCAATCATAACATCATTTACAAGGTTAAATGGATATCCTCTACTTATAAACATTTCTTTTAAATTTTCACATTCGTATAAGAACCTTCCAAAAAGTGTTACCATCCATGCAGCTCTTACAAACTGCCCTTTCACTACCGCTTTCTTTTGTTTATAGGGGTGATGACTTTCGCAATGTAGAAAGCTATTTGAGTATGTTGCCTCTGTAAAGATTTCTGATTCAAACACCTTATGTTTCCTGTCCTTCATTAACTTAATGTCTAAATATGAGATTTCATCTGACCCAGTGGTGTGGGTAAATTTTAAAAATACAGTCAAACTGTTTATATAATAAAAACAATCATGTATAATCTCAAAAGGTCCTGCCCAAAAAATAAATATATCATCTAAAAATGCATATAGCTCTTACAGTGCGTAAAATAGGGTGAATTCAATAAAAATCTCTTCTCCCACTGAAGTATGACTATTTGGCATATAACCCACCACAAGCTGAGTCTATTGAAACACCTTTGACTTGCAGAAAGTACTCATTATCAAATAAGATAAAATTGTTATATAAAACTATCTCGAGCAATTTGTTTGTATACATTAACACTGCTTTGAGGTATTCCCTTTTCAACAAGATAGTCACAAAACCATTCAATACCAAGTTTATGTGGGATGATGGTATACAGATCTTTTACGTCAATGGCAATAAATATACCCCCATATATATAATCCAGGCCATTGATTCTTGTAAGGAAATCCCAGGAATCTCTACATATATGTGTCTCTCCAAATACCAATTCTTTCAATTTAATGTCCATAAATTTGGCAATTGGTTGTGTGATGGACCTTCGACCATCAACAATGGGTCTCATGGGTGGGTCATTCAAGTTTTTATGAATCTTGAGCAGGCCAAAGATGGTAGGTATTTTTGGATGGATAACATTCATGTAATTAAACTCATCAATAGATATGCTGTATATATGTTTTTTAGATGATATATTAATTTTTGGGCAGGACCTTTTGAGATTATCCATGAATTTTTAGATTATATAAACACAAAAATGCCAAGCTGGAACAGTAGGATGAACCACTCCACAGTCAACAATTCACCAATTCAGGCCAAATTCAGTAAAACCAATACTGGAGTTTATTGAATAAATGTTAAAAACAAATGATAAGTGCTTTCATCCTGACCACTTCAAAACTTCTGATGAAATTCTGAAGTGGTCAGGATGAAAGCACTTGGTATGTAACCTGTTTTAAGGCTGTAGTTGAAGAGTGTCTCAAGTGTTCCCGATAAGTCATATTTTAGACTATTTAAGAGGCAGCCAGGAATATTGTTGGGCCCACTGAGGTTGAACTTTTGGCCTTAGCGAGCACCTCCAGAGTATGATCTCTGCTAATAGTTTGGAAGATTATGATAGAAGGGATTTCACAGGTGATAGCCAGGGGGGAGGGGTTAGGGAGAAATTAGAGATTAATTTATCAGCCAGTAGATTTTCCACGTCTCCCTAACCAGTGAAGGCAGTGCGTTAACCAACAAGTCAGCACAAAGGACATAGCTAAAGAAGGCCTTGTAATTGTCCTTAGCCTTGTTGGACTTAAACCTCCTAGTTTCTTGTTTAGTTGAATGAGAGAGCTATTTTCTTTATGAGAGTTGCTGTTTTTGATATTGGTCATGACTTTTTTCTTTTGTTATATACCCTGTTGAGGTGAAGATTCCACCAATGGGTTTGTTTTTGGTGTTTGTTTTGGTCTTACTTTTGGAAGGTATGGCAGCCTCTGTGCAGCCATTTACATGATTGTACAGGGTTTCTGTGAATAATTCTGCATAGATAGCTGTAGTCCTGGGATTGGGGGGAGCCTTGAATTGTGACAAACTGTTCCTTAATAGGATGTATTTTGCCTTAGAATAGTTCCTAACTGTTACAGGTTTACTTGGATTTTCTGAGTTTATTTTTATTTTGAAGGAGACAATTTGTGGTCCAATCTCACTAGTGAGGACATGACATGGGGGGGGGGGTGCTGTCCCATGTTGGTGAGTACTAAATCCAGTATGTCTGATCCTCTTAGCTGGACCACACACAGACTGGTCCAGGGTGTTCATGTCAAAAAAGTCCAGAAAGCATTGTGACTGTAAGTTTGAAGCAGTGTATGTTTCCCAGTCTATAGAATGGCAGTTAAATTCCCCCATGAATAGGATGTTTGGTTGGATGATGAGAGCCTTCAATAGGCCTAAGTAAGAGTTGTGACACTCCTGCAGCACATATGGTGATTTGTACCTAGCCTGGATATGTTAAGTGACCTTACCTATGGTGACTTGCACATGGATGAACTCCATGGTATCATTCTGTTTAACCAACCCAGAAGCATATTTGGTGCTAATGTCGATAGACAAATCTCCATGTTTACTCTCTGTCTATGGTGCTGCTGTTCTAAACATGTGTAAGGCACTGTAACCTTGCACTGCCAGAGTACTTTCTACAGCTTTAAACCAGGTCTCTGTAACTGCACAGATGTCTTCATTTTCCAGAGTTAGGAGGGATTGTAGGGTGTGGAGTGTTTTCCTTAGCCTCCTAGCAATGAGAAGTAACACCTTAAGGTTGTTTTGAGTCTTTTTTTTGCTATGTTGGTAGTTTTGTTATTTTGACATTGCCTGAAAAAGTCTCTAAGGGTGGGGGATAAAGTTTTAGCCAATACCCAAAAGCCTAGGGGGGACAGTGCAGACCATTCTTGGCAAAGCAACATGACCTCTTGAACACATCCCCCCATGGTGACAGATATTGGATCCCCCAGGAGTGACACCAGAAACTAAGCCAGTTATTAAAATAAATAATTTTATGTTCATACTGTAACATCATCCTTGGTGAAGGTAGAATGCTGCTCATTACAGGGCTCATACCTATCTGTGACATATATTCTGAGAGATCCATTATGTCTCTCTTCATATAGTCCAGTGAGGTATGTCTCAGATCATTTACACCAACATGGACTATGATAGAATCATATTGGTACCTGGGGTGCAGTAACTTGAGTGTGTGCATGATATTACTGATCCTAGCTCCAGACAGGCAACTAAAAGCTATCTTTTCCTTGTCTAACCTGGTGAGTGGGGCATCTGAGTGTTGCATAATGGAATCCTCATTTACTCAAGTCAGAAGTGACAAACTTCATGACACCCATGCAGATGGGAGCTGAAAGGTTCGACTGCTGAATCCAACACTAAGGCACTGTATGTGCACATCCACTCGTGCATGAATCGTGCCATCCCAAATAGAACCAAGACACTCTCCTCCAAAAAAAGGAAGCCGATCTGGTGGTCCCCTGCCATAAACAAACTATACAACAGAAGAAAGAAACTGTTGCAGAAAAGAGGAAAATCCCAGGATGCAAAAAAAACTCCCTTACCAGCCTCAGTAAGAAGCTGAGATGCCTCATAAAATCCTCCAAAGCTAGTTACGAAAATAAAATTGCCAAAAATTCCAAAGACAACCACAAGGCATTCTATAGCTATGTCAAGAATCTAAATGGCAATGCTCAGATATGCTCTGAGCTACAACAAAATGGCATTAAATATACTGATCCCAAGGATATTGCCAATATCCTAGCAGATCGATTTAGTGTAAACTTCTCCCCCTCTCACCTCCTAAAAGGCCCATCTCAATACCAAAAGATTGCCAAATTCCAGTAATCACGGCAACACAGATAGAAACCGCACTCTCCAACGCTAAGAATACAGCATCCATGGGACCAGATGACATCCCGAGCTGTGTACTGCATGAACTACAAAATGAACTGGCACCTCACCTAAGTGTCATGTTTAATCATAACCTCACCTCAGGCTTCATGCCCACTGAGTGGCATACAGCTACAGTTATCCCACTCCACAAGGGGGATCCACCTTGGATCCAGGGAACTACTGTCCCATCAATCTGACAAGCCTGATCTGCAAGGGCATGGAAAGCATTATCATGGAACTTGTTGGACATTAGCAAGCTTCAAACACTAGTCCCCACCCAGTTTGGGTTCATGAAGGGCTGATCTTGTCTCCTGGACCTGACTGACTTCTTTGAATCAGTCTCCAGAGCTGTGGACGAGGGTAAGGCAGTCCACACAGCCTATCTGGACCTTGTCAACACCTTCAACACCATCCCCCACTCTGGAATCATAGATAAACTTACTAAGATGGGCATAAATCCCTATGTCACTCGATGGGTTGCCAACTGGCTTACTGATAGAACCCACACTGTAAAAGTAGCTGCCTCCAAATCCAGTTCCAGACAAGTGACAAGTGGACTACCTCAGGGTTCAGTCCTGGGACCGCCCTTGTTTGGCATATACTTCTCAGAAGTACAGGTCAACACTAAGGGACTCTAGCTAACAAATTTCACAGATGACAGCAAACTGGGAGCCATTATTGAATCCCCAAATGATGTGGATATTCTACAAATGGGTCTTACAGAAACAGATGCTTGGTGCCAGAGCCATGGGCTCAAGCTTAATGCCAAGAAATGCATAGTTATCCCCTTTGGGAAAAACCATGTACCCATGAATTACCACATATGTGGCAGTACACTAAACACTGAAAAATGTGATGAGAGACTTAGGGACACAGGTGGACAGTGGTCTCACCTTCGATAACCACATTGCCACAACAGTCAGGAAATCCTTCTATGTGGCACACCTCATCACTAAGGGCTTTTCATCAAGAAAAAAGGAGGTCATTGTCCCACTGTACTCATCCCTCATTAGACCCATTAAAGAGTACAACGCCCCTTTTGGTATGTGCCTCACAAGACATCTGTAACAGCTGGAAAGGCCACAGAAATACCTCACTAAAAGATTCACAGGCCTAAAGCAGATGCCCTATACTGACCGTCTAAAAATACTCCAGCTATACTCTGGCATATCGTCTACTCAGGATTGATCTCTGCTTAACATACATGGTCATGTCAAACCCTGAGCTGTTGGACATGTTCCACTTAAATAAATCCCAATCCCTCAGAGCAACACACTCCAGGGATCTAAACCTTGTTATCACAATGAACAAAACATGCTGGAGGGCTTGGTTCCTGACACAGAGACTCCCCATACTCTGGAATTGACTGCTCATACATGTCAAGCAGAGCGCCTTCTTGGCGCTCTTCAAAAGGAACCTTGATAATTGGATGGGAGACAGGAAATTCACCCCAGGGATCACGTCAGTAGCCCTGCTAGACAGGGGTCCAGGGAAGTAAATATTGTGGGAAGAAATATCCAGGGAATTGTTATGGCTAGGCTTGTATAGGCCCTAGGGCCAATAGCCTAGTACCAACCTATGAACCTATGAACCTATGAACCTATGAACAAGCATATTAGGTAAAGTGCCTGCTTGCCTTATGGTCTTCAGTCCTTGGGGACCATTCGGTATAGGCTTATGTGTGGTTTGGTGTTGCTTTTGGTGTGTGGTTTAGTGATTGCTGAGGGAAGGTTTTGCTGACAGACAACTTAGAAGGTCTTTGGGGTTTGGAAAAGTTTTTAAGTGCTACAGTATAAGAAGATCTATGTATGTGAGTGGTATGTATGAGGGATGTATTCAGTGTGTTCTTGACAACCTCATTTGTAAGCAAGATTTTTGCTTCCAAGGAAGTTGTATATTTAAATCTCTCAAATATTGTTAGTTTTATTAAATATTAACTGGCTGTCTGAGAACAAGAAGCAATTGTTGCATTGCTTTAAGATACCCATATCTACCAAGCTGGTATAGAGACATTTGTAAATTCCATATCCATGTTGTCCAGTCCTGTATTAGGGTGGCTATTATGTTTTAAGGATTGGGATTAAACAGGAGTCTCTTAGGGTGGTTTCTAGGGTTAAGGGCAAGATGTTAGATGGTGCTAGGATATGGTATTAGTACTGCTTAATGCACAAACTAACTGCTCCAGGCTTAACAAAGCACCAAGCATATGGGAACTCTGGGAAAATGAGCAGGAGATAATTTATATTAAGGAAGGTTTACTTACTAGCAATACTGGTGTGGTGAAAGGGACCTCAGTATTATGGAGCAATGGAAAATAATGGCTGGGAAAAGTACTTAAATAGCTTACACAACCAACAATAGCAATGAAAGAGGCGAGGGAGTGACTTTGGAAGTCGGACTACCATAAGGGGTAGAAGCAAGAGACACAACTTTTAAAACCACAACAAGAAAAGGGTGGGAGGGTTCAGAAAAAATTCAAGCTGCAAGAAGCAGATATCCTAGAGTGAGAACCAATAAAATAAAATGAATACTGGAGCTCTTGTCCTATTGTTAGAATTTCAGAGACGTTAGTTTAACATTTCAATGGGGGCTGGGGCAGAGACAAAGAAAAGGGGGGAACAGTAGCAAAGTAAACAGAAAGGCACTGGAATACAACTTTAAGCTGTTTTTACTTTTTTGTGGTGGAGATACTCAAAATATGGTCAGAAGCTAGATTTATTTATTTAACTATGTAAGCAGAAAGTGCTGCCACACTAGTCAAGCCTCAATGGCCGCACTAAATTCTAGGGTCCAAATGGAGAGATGATAATATCATCAAGAAAAGGAGAATAGCAATTGTGAAACTAAATTCATCCTCAAGCCTTGGTCACTTCCTTCACATGGTGTACCCTGTCTTCAAAAAGTCTCACCAAGAACTCTGTCATATATAGCCTGCGTTTTATATAGCATATATCATGGAGAGACACAAGTTAAAAAATAGACAGCTGGGTGCACATGTCCCAGGATAAAAAGGTACCCAGCCCTGGTATGTGCACTGGTGCCAGGACTGGAATGAAATGACAATGTAGAGTCCGCAAGACATAGAAACATTTTTATAACAGGGTTAGGCCAGGCTCAGTGGGAGGATCATCATCCTGTTGTAGAAGTTAGCAGTACTCCACAAAAAACTGACAGGCCAAAAAAAAGAGCCATAAAATAAAAGAGTGGACTATTGAAGATAAGTAAGAAAATATGTATTGTCGCTATTATGCAAGAAGCTCAGAATTTCCAGATAGAAGATATTCGAAAAGGTTAAGAAAAAAAATAGAGGAAAGAAAAATACTTGCAAAAGGACAAACTGTCAAAAGCTTCAAATGCGTATCTGTGTTCATTAATAAAACAGATCCATAAAAAACACTACATAGACAAAGAAACTTTGGGTAACTTGGAAAAAGAGGAAGTATAAAAATATAAAGAACAAACCTGGCAAAAAAATTTTAAAGGTATAAAGAAGAAACATTGACATGGGAAAGAAGGAGGGATCTGATATGGTGCGTTATTTATGTAAAGGAGAGAGCCAAACTAATCAATACAAAAAGCAACTCCACAGATATTTGAAGAGAAATACAAGCAAAGACACCCAGATATGGAAAATTTCACAGTACAAAAATTAAGATCCCAAAGGGGAAATGTAGAACAATAGATTAGTAATGATTAGTAAAGTAGAAGTTAAACAAATAGAAGCTGAATTAATAGAATACCTGACAAGTGAAGGATTTAGTGTAGAAAGTCTAGTGCAGGTTATGTCACATAATGGAAAAATGAGTCCCCAAATTAAGGAGAAACAGGTGAAGCAGGAGAAATCTGAATTAAAATATGGACATGGAACAGAAAAAGAGACTTAATGTGGTGCAATATTAATGCAAAGGAAAAAACAAAAATAACCAATATAAAAAAGCAGCACCAAAGATTTTGATGAGAGATATGCATAAAGGCATCCAAATATGGAAAATCTCACAACACAAAAATAAAGGAAGAAAGTCAAAAGAGGACTAGCATTGGAGGACTTAAAGAAATAGAAGCTGAAGTTATGGATTACCTGCAAAATTAAGGATTTAGTGTAAATAATCCAACTCAGGTAATGTCACAGCATGATGGAACAATAAGTCACCAAATTAGGGAGAAACAGGTGAAATAGGATATGATCGCTTGCAACATGAAGGAGCTCTGAAACCTACAGTAGGAAACCAGCACTAAAGTTCATTTGAAGATGCACAGCAAGGGAAGGAGCAGGAAACAGTGACAACTCTGACTCAGGCAATGTTATGGTGTGATGGGCCAATGAGTTCCCATATGTAAGAGCAATGGATGACGAAGGATGCAGCTGAAGAGAATATGTCACAGAAAGGCGGTCTGGACTTTATGTAGAATGCCTGTAGGGAGCAAAGAGCAAAGAAGGTGCCCTCAGTTTAGAAGAAAATGATCTAAGGGAAGAGTTGCTTGATTTAATGGAGATGGATAGATGTATTAAGATGAAGAAATAGATTACAGAAAGTAAACAAGATCAAAAGTGTTAGAAGTCTGGTAAAACAGATGAACACAGTATTCAAGACTATTAACATAAAGTCATGTGATGTAACAAAAGTAAAAAGGATACATTACTGTGCAGCTAAATTAATATGAGATAAAGTCTTACTACAAAAATGCAGAGCAATAAGGGAAAGGAAGGGAAGAAATAAAATTCTACCAAGGAAATATCTAATAGAAAAAACCTATAAAGCAGTTAAAACAAGAAGTGTCACTGTTAGAACAGTATAGAAGAGGGAAAAGATCAACAAAACACTTAAAAAGACAGATGTGATAAAAGCAACACACGATATCAGAACAGACCAAGATCTATCATACACTACTGCAAATAATTAACTGAATTTATCAGCACAGGCAGAAAACTTAAAAGATATGCAAATAATATAAAGGCAAGATACAAGATAAGTAATTCATTGATGACCCAAAAAACTTCTATAGAAAATGAGGAAACAAAGCAAAAGGATTAGGAACACCACCAAAAAAAAAAAAACAAGAAGAAATAGCCACATTATGAAAACATATCTATGAAGACACAGTGGAACATAACAAAGATGCTGAATGGATGGAAGAAGTAATGGGAACAGCAAGAAGTTCAAATGTACAGGATATGAAATGGGATGAAGTAACGGCCAGAGAAACTGAAACAAATTTAAGAAAAGCTCCTAAGTGGAAAACCCCAGGCCTAGATAATGTACCTAACTTCTGGCTAAAAGTACTAACATATTTACATGAAGATTTAGCCTTGAGTAAAAACTACTTATATGTACATCCGAAACAGACACCAACCTGGTTAACAGGAAAAACAGTACTCCTTAAGAGTGAACCTGTAAGCCATCCTAAAACTGTAGACTAATAACATGCCTTCTGATGATGTGCAAACTATATACTGTAATTGATGCCGATAGAGTTTATAGTCATTTAGAAGAAAACTCAGTCATGGCAATAGAACAAAAGGGTAACAAAAGAAAAGCATACAGAGCAAAGGATAATTTGCTGCTAAATAAAGTCATAATGGAAAATTGTAAAAATGGGAAGAATCTAAATGTGGCATGGATAGACTACAAAACAGCATTTGACAGCATCCCACATCACGTATAAAGGAGTGCTTGCAGCGGTATAAGATACCTCCTTCATTGACCAAATGTACATTACAGTGACCATGAAACAGTGTCAAACCACTTTGCAATTAAACCATGACAAAGTGCAAATTATTATTATATTTATCATCAATGTTGTTTTGTCTTGTTCTTATCCCATTGTTGTATCTTTTGGCCTTTCCCGGTTAGGGGTCGCCACAGCGGAACTCCAGTCCGCTAATGACTGAAAGTAGATTTTTACGTACCGACTTGCCAGGCCTGACGCACAACGTTCAACGAAGGTATGCCCATTCACGCATGTCTCCACACAGAAGATGCTTTAGCTGAGAATCGAACAGGACAGCGTCTTATTGTGAGGCAACAATGCTACCGCAGCACCACCACCGCAGCTCTTGTCCTTATCCTTACACAGATTAGGTTTTGGTTATAATTTGGCTCCCAGAAAACAAATTTGCTTAAAAATTTTTCATCTATTTTTTGTGGATGACTTAAATTAATACAGTTCATCAGATGAGGAGTTGAAAGCACAACTGCAAGTGGTTAAAACTTTCTCAGATGATGTAAGAGAATTTGATTTTAATAAATCTGCGAAATAAACTTTTAAACTGGGAAAGTTGCAGCATCAAGAAAACATCAGTCTAGGACAGGAATGTGATATAGAGGAACTTAAGCAGGAAGGAGTGTATAAATCTTTGGGAACTGATAAAGGATCAGCAATAAAACGTGAACTAATGTGAATAAAACTCAGTAAGGAATACTTCAGAAGACTAAAACTAATATTGAAAACAGCCCTGACATCTAGAAATAAAGTTTGGGTCTATATTACCTTAACAAACGCTCTTACATCGATCTGAAAAGGTTGAAATCCCTAGCTATAAACTAATTTGCTCTTCCTCTTTTAACTTACAGTTTTGGTGTTTGTTTAGTGTTTGTTGGAGTTTGGCAGACTAAAACTAATACTGAAAACAGCCCTGACATCTGGAAATAAAGTCCAAGCTATAAACTAATTTGCTCTTCCTCTTTTAACTTACAGTTTTGGTATGATTGACTGGCCCCAAAAGGTGTTGAATCAGTTGGCTAGAAAACCAAGAAAAATTCTTCACGCTTATCAAATAATATATAAAAATCAGTGTACACCAAGATTATATATCAAAATTGATTGCATGTATGGATCTGCAGTCATGGAATTACATGCATATCTGCTGACCTCTTCAAATCCAAATATATTTAAAACATGAGGAGAGGAAGTCTAAAATTACCTCTCTGCATAGTTTAGCAGAAGCATTCAGGTGGCAAGCAAGAATGGAAATCAAACCAGAAGTAGACCAAAACAGATAACAACTGAATGCGCAAAAAATATTAAAAAAAAGAATATAAGGAAGGATCAGATCAGAAGGAAAAGAATGTGGGAAGTCCACAAATACAGTGACTAGTACAGAGATATCTTGTACCAACCTAATGTTGATCAGAATTTAATGCAGGAATGGTTAAGGAGAGGTGAGTTGAAACCAAAGGATGAAAGGTTGATAATGACATCCCAGGACAGTGGACTATGAACACATTGGTTTAGAAAGTCCATTGAACATGTGGGAGAAAAAGAAAAATGCAGGTTCGGTAAAAAGAACTGGAAGCAGTTGCACCCTTTGTTGTTGGGTGTGATGCACTCATGTCAGAGGACCTGTACACTGAAAGGTACAATTATCTGGCAAGATTGTTGCATTGGGAATTGTGCAAACAATGTAATATAGAAGTACCTGAGAAGCACTGGACACATGAGCCACAAGGCATTATTGAGAATGATGACGTGTACATCATGTGGGATCACCCACTACCAACAATTCTAAACATAGACGTAAGAAAACCAGATACAGTAGTCCATGAAAAAAGACCACAGTAGCACTGATCACTAAAATTGCTACACCTAGTGATTACAGTGTTGCACATACAGAGAGAGGCACAAAATCATAAAATATAAGGATTTGAGGGAGAAATAATAGCAATGTGGAAGAAAGATGCACAGACAGTTCCACCAGTAGTAAGAGCAATTGGTCTAATAAAAAATAATTTACAGTCATATTTAGATATGCTACAAATATATGTAACTCTGTATGAAATGCAGAAGGAGTCAATCCTGGGCACACTGCAGGTGCTGTGAAGAGCACTTTTGATAACGCTAAGGATTGTAATAATACTAATTCCATAAACTTTAATTATACCTGACTTAAGAATGGGGTCCATTCCCGTTATGGTATTAGAAACCCAAAAGATTTGGATAAATTAAATCAAGAGAAGACACACTAAATTCCATAGATAATGATAATATAATTATATAAGTTGAATGGCTCAAAATTAAAATGTTGACACTTGAAATTCTGAGTGCCGACAAGCCAGAAAAAATAAACACATACACAGGAGAAGACCAAATCTCGAACTTTGTTCTTTTCCTTAAAACTTCACCCCCCCCACCCCCGAACTTATATATATACCAACTCCGAGATCCCAATATTTAAGAGAAAAGGAAATATTGTGAGAAATGCCATCTTGGACTTAGTATACATAAATATGTGCTTTTGGTCATTCAGTCTCTGCATTTCAGGACTCCCTCTAGGGGATCCCAACATTTCAAATGGTTGCCAAGTTGAACCTACCATAACAGTAGATGTTTGAATGATCACTGCTGCAATAGCTTTAGCTATATGGGTTATATCCTGCCAAGAATATAATAACTGTCCAGCTTCCAAAGCTTCAGGGCACCTTCCATGTGCCCAAACTGTTAAGCAGCTCGAGCTGAGCTGACTAAAAGACAAGCTTAGGTGCAAAGCCCTTCAGAACTTTCCTGCCAGCATAGAGGGGGAGGCTGAGCCCTGAAAGGTCAGTGGTAGAAAAAACAAAAAATAAATAACCACACCCTGGCATAAGAAACACACCAAAAAACAAGGGGGATGGAGGGAGGGAATGCCTACTGCAGCAGTGATCATTCAAACGTATACTGTTATGGTAAGTTTCACTTATACAACTGGACTATCTTCTTTATATGGATCACTGCTGTAGCTGTCTTATGTATAAGGGTAGATTTCCATAGTTAACTAAATTTGGGAGGAGAAAGTAAAGGATCCAGGAGCTGCCCGAGAATGGTCCTAGCAAAGCATGACCTAGACCTAGAGAAGGAATCAGGCTTATAGTGCTTTGTAAAGGTATGTACAGAGGACCAAGCAACAGATTCTATAATACTTCTAGAATCCAACTCTTTCCAAAAAGCCATAGATGAAGCCAACGCCCTGGTAGAGTGGGCCCTGACCCTGCCTGGAATAGATTTGTCATGGTGAGTATAACAAAAGGTAATGAAAACCATTTGGAAATAGTCTGTTTTGACACAGGTTGTACATTCCTCTAACTTTGTTTAGAAATGAACAATTAATCCAAAGATCTGAAAGATTTCATTCTGTCAAGATAGTACCTGTGTTGTCGATCGACATCCATGGTATGGAATATCCTTTCTCCCTCATTTTTTGGTTGTGGGACAAAAAGGGGGAGACGGATAGTTTGGCATAAAGTAAATTTGGATACCACTTTAGGCATAAAAGAAGGATTAGTTCTCAAAGAAACCCTGTCCCTATGTAAAATGAGGGAGAGTTGACTCATCATAAGAGCTTGTAATTCAGATACCTTACTTGCAGAGGTCAGAGCAATCAGTAAAACTGTTTTCCTTATTAAAAACCTCAAGTCAGGCAGAACAGCTGGTTCAAATGGAGCAAGTGTTAGCTTCTCTAACACAAAATTAAGATCCTAAGGAGGCGGCACCAGTTTTCTTGGAGGTCCATGCCTCTCAACCTCTTACAGCAAGAAATCTGGACAAAGCTATAAATAATGGGGGTACAAAGGCCCAAATATAGGGACAATTTTTAAATATTCTCTTATAAACTTAGAAAGTTGATAGAATTATAGGTGTACATTAACGTGAATTTTTACGAGGGATATGAAGTATGAAACTTTAATGCGTGTCATTATTTTCTGACTTCAGTCCTGGATGATTTTCTAACGATTTGCTCGAAAACCACATTTTTGTGAGAAACAGATCAAAAATATAAGGCAAAACACTGGACAGTTTAGAGGTATGCGGATGCCTCTTATGCAAAACCCCTTCCAAGTACATTTTGACATGAGACTGCCTTGAAAGCGAAGGCTCTATGGGCAGACATGCTAAAATGGCTGATAAATGAGCCATAACAGAGGAATAAGAAGGGCCATAGGATAGTAACTCATCCAAATATTGTAAATCCGTGGAACAACTAGCCCTGAATGGGTATTGGTTATGTTGTTGGCACCAATTAGAATACCTTTTCCATTTGCTAATATCTTATTATTTGGTAGCAGACTTTCTTGTCTCCATTAGTGCCTCACATTCTCAGAAAACAGGTGCATACAAGGGATTAAGACTCTGTCATCCAAGCAGTCAACTGAAGATGATTGATGTTGTGGACTATCAAACACCCCTGTTCTTGTGTGAATGGATCCATTCTGTGAGGAATATTGTGGTAATTGCACCTGGCCATTTCCAAAATAAGGGAGACTCACGGTTGCCTGGGCTAAAAGGGAATCAGTGCAATGATCTTGGGGAATTCCTTCAGAAGCATCAGAAGTACTCTGGATATTAGTGGAAAGCGTACAGTAACATTCCTGTCTAAAGAAAAGAAAAAGCATCTGTCTTTCAGGACTTCTTGCATGGAGTCCTGGAACAGAATTTTGTATGTTGATTGATCAGAAAGGAGGCAAAGAGGTCTACTTGAGGAACTCCCCACAGATGGATCAAATCTTGGAAGACCCCCCCCCCAATCTAGTTTCCATTGTGAGGGTCTGTGGTATTGTTTGTAACCATCTGAAGAGGTCCCAGGGACAAAAGATGGTTCAGAGATTTGAGTCCCTTGATTAGAACAGTCATCTCCCTGATATTTATGTACTTGCATTTGTCCTTGGTGAACCTCACCCCCTGTACTTTTACTCATCCTGAAATTGCTCTCCAAGCAAAGTCCTAACTGTCTGTGGTGACTGACTGCTTTGTAGCAGGGATGAAAAAAGGAAGACCTGGATTTATGGATATCTGTTGTCTCCACCAAAAAACTGCTCTTCTGACAAACCTCATCACTGAGATTTGAAATGATAAAGGGTATTGATGCTAGAACCAAAGAAACTTCAGATACCACTGTATCTTTCTTGTGTGGAGTCTTGTAAGGGGTATCATGAGAATCATAGATGCCATGAGACCCAAAAAACTGAGGTATTCCCTCGCAGTGACTGAAGTCTGAGTAGAAAAAAATTAGAAACAAATGTTAATAAAGCTGTGTTTTCCTGTGAAATAAAAGCTCTTTAAACTGAGGTGTCTAGTTGACATCCCAGGAACACAATCTAGTGAGAGGTAGTCAAGAAAAACTTTAGAATGTTCTCTTTGAATCCCAGCTTGTGCAAGAGATCTCACATCTAATAGAGAGATTCTTAATATTTTGAGAAAGGCTCTGCAAAGATAAGCAAGTCATCTAAATATTGAAAATGTGGATACTCTGTAGCTTGCAATGAGCTATAATAGGAGCTAGACACTTTGTGAATACTCTTAATGCAGTGGATAGTCCAAAGGGCAAGGCAGAGAAGTCATAGTGAGATCCAGACACACAAAACCTTAAACGCTTTAAGTCTGGATGAATAGGGATGTGATGATAAGCATCTTTTAAGTCCAGTGTTACCAGAAAACTTGAAAGAGGAAGAAGAGGTAACAGGTTGTGAAGTCACATCATTCTGAATTTGGGCACTATCACAAAAAAAGTTTAAGAAAGAAAGATCCAGATCTGGCCTCTAAACATTTTCTTTCTTTGGCAATAAGAACATCCTTAAATAAACTTCCTTCCCCTCTTGGGAAGAAGGAACCGGTTCCATCACACATTGGGACAGCATGTGACGACAAACAGGTGGAAACAAGAGTCTTATCTGCAGGATGAGGAATGACCTCCTGGAAAGCAGGATTTTCCTCCCACTGCCATCTGTAACCATGATGAATGTTTGTTAGAACCTGTTTGTCTGAAACAATCTGTTGCCAAAGAGAAAAATTTAGATTCAAACTTTCTGAAAGAGAAAATTAGCCAGGGTGAGAGAGGTCACAAGGTCTCTTGAATAGTCATTCAGACTTCTTGGACTGTATTTGGTTTTGGGAGATTTGAGACTTCTTTTTGGAACCCCTTATCATTTCTTAAACATCTGCTTACCTGAATTCTGTTGAGACTTTTTATTCTGTTTTTTGCCAAAATTGGATAAGGAGAAAGAAAACTCCTTGGACAATCTGGAAAAGGAGGGCTGAAAAATCTTAGAGATTCCCTGGATTAGCTTTTCCCTTTCATCACCCATTTTTCACCTCTGCAGCAGATGGGCCAAACACCAAATCACTATCCAAGGGAGAATTTAAAATCTCATTTTTTTACATCAGGGAGCCTCTGAGAGTACAGCCAAGCAAACCTCCTTAGAACAGTACATTGGCCATAGCTCTAGAAGAAGTATCAGCAGTCATACACCCTGAAAATAATGAGTAGTGACCCATGCAATAGAAAATATCAAGTTATTTAACTAGATTTTTCTTCATAAGAAGAAATGGTAGATAAAATACTACTCATGCTTTGGCAATATGTCAGAACAAACTTTAACATATGAGCCTGACAATTTAAAATTCTGAAAAATCAAAGTTGCAGGAGTATTTACTCTTTTCCATACCAATCAATAATTTCCCATCTTTGCTAGAAAGAGTAGGATTTCAATTAACTAAATGCTTAGCAGCAGTGGACTCAACTAAAGCTACAGCTGCTGGGTCAGGTTTGGCAATAGAGTTTAAAAATGTAATAGACTGAGGAACTTTATAAGCCCTATCCACCTGTTTAGGGATAACTAGCTGACTATCAGGAAAATTGCAGGCAGTAAGATACACATCCTGTAAAGCAGACAGGACAGTAGGAATGGATGCAGGTTCGAGAACACCCTTCTGTAACAGCTCATAGTATTTTCCGACAGACTGAGAAACCTCAGTGTTCTCCCAATGAAAACACTTGGACATTGTAGCAATAGTCTCAGAAAAAAAGACCCCCCCCCCCCACATGGAGAATCAGAAACTAAGATCTCTGCTGAGTCTGAATCAGACATTTGAGGACAAAACACTGAATCCATCCCTGCATCTTCCTATTCAGATTCAGAATCTTGAATCTCTACAGAAAAAGAGACATCCCTCTTTTTCTTTTTTTTTTTACCAGAAACTACTCTACAAGAAGGATCAATAGTCTGATTAAAAAAAAAATGGAAGTTTTTCCCCCAAAGAGAACTTATCTGCCCAGCAAAGAAAAGCACATATGTATACACACACACACACACATATATATATATATATATATATATATATATATATATATATATATATATATATAGAGAGAGAGAGAGAGAGAGAGAGTTTACTATCATAATTCCGAAGTGCATTCAGTCGAATGCCAGTATCTCCGACTCCCAAGCGCGAAAGTGACAATGTCAAATTATGGCATTGCCGAAAGTACATCTCGAATTCGACCTACAAACGGGCTTTAACATGGGTCGAGATAGGGGCGAGATTTGTACTTCGACAATGTCAGGTTCGACATTGTCACCATTCGACCCCCTGCCGTTTGCTGTATTGGTGTCAACAAGATGCACGTCGGAATTATGATAGTAAACCTATATATATATATATATATATATATATATATTATATATATTTTATATATATATATATATATATATTTTATATATATATATATATATATATATATATATATATATATACATATACACACACGCACACATACACACACACACATATAAAATATTTGTATATATCACTTGTAAACCAATCATCCAAGACAACTTATCTTGTCTACTGTAGAAATCACTATATTAGTCTGTTGTACTTGTTACTGTATTTTATCTAAACTTACTTTCTGGAGCTTTTCTCCACAGGACTGTGGTGAAAACGGCCAAAAGCCTAGTCAGACCACCCTGTTCAACCAAGTGGAAATAAATAAACACATACATAAGTAACTAATGATATAAATAAAAGTATGACAATATGGCAAGATATTGGGCTGGATTCACGAAGGCTTGCACGGAGTCTTAGAGTAGAGTAAGACTCCATGCAGCCATCATGTCCGATGAGCAATCCAGGAACAGCCTGCAGGGGCGTGCAAGAGATCTCCTAAAACGGCTCTTACATGGACAGGGCTGGGATATGCAAATTACCTCAATTGCAGGTGAAAGACATTCAAATGACGTAGATTTGCAATTCAGGAAACCCAAACCTGTCCGAGTAAGAGCAGTGTTATTTGCAGAAATGTACTCAGTTGACAACTGAGTACCGTTCTGCAAATAGCAAAACGGAGCTGTGACAGCTCCAAATAAAGGTTGCATCCAGTGTAGGAAGCATGCCAATCGCCAAATATACGGCCATTGGAAATGTTTCCTGATGCAATATGAAAATAAAAATAATTTTTTTCTCTGATTTCCGATGTTTAGCGTGGCAGCGCGCAAACGGGCTGCACTCTAAAACCCAGAAAACTAAAAATTAAAACCCACAAATGTGGATCTTATTTAAATTGTTAATGTACAATGCAAGGGAATGGCAGGCTGAAGACAACATGGCCACCGAGTAGAGGTTGCTAAGGGGGGAAGCTCAGTCTAAGAGATGTAACCAAGCATTAGTAGGCAATCCTATGTAAATGAGGGTTAGGATAGTGAATCGCAAGTTTACACAGCAAATGAGCACAGTCAGTGGAGTGTAGGAGTAGGATAAGGGGTGTAACAGAGTAGAAGATAGGTGACATCATGAGGGGGGTATGTATGAAAGAAGTGAAGCATTGGAGCAGATTGGCATGTGTCTGCTGTCATTTACACATCATGGAAAGAGGTGTGTCAACAGGTAGGCTAGGGAAAGGCAAGAAATGGAAGGTGTATGCCGTGGATAACACCAAAGTTTCTTGCTGAGCGTGCATGCGCGCGCCTGTAAACCCGAGTAAGACAGAGTGCGCGCGTGTAAGCGTGAGTGCGCGCATTTAAGCCGGAGTAAGCATGTATAAGGCTGTTTAAAGAGTTGTAAGTGCATTTGCGCTGGTGTGCACGCGTTTTAACCCGAATAAGCAAGTTTTAGTCCATGTAAGCATGTGTGTATGTGTGTTAGCTGCTGTGCGTGTGTTTGCGCTTATGTGCGCGGCGCTCCCCCCTGAGGAAACAGAAAGGAAAAAGGAAGCACAGCAAATAGTAGGAAGCTACCAGGGAGTACTAGCAGAGCTAGCAGGTGAAAACAATCAGAATCAGGCAATTACACAGGCAGTACACTAGCGCAGCCCAGCCTAGCACTTAAAACTCTGCAAACAACAGTCCATTATGTTTCTCACAACAGACACTGCAGTAAGCTAATAGAAGTGAAAACTGAAAAAAGGTTTACTGAGACAAAGAAATGTTAGGGGCTGCCATTGCTGTTATAAGGCGACATATGCAACATGCTGAGGGTGGTGACAATGGAAATGCTGCTGGACAACCCACAGTGAGGAGACGGAGAAGAGTGTACAGGCCCAGGATAACCTACCAGGGGCTGCACGAGCTGGAGATAGTGGAGCACTATAGAGTGGACAGCGACCTCCTGCAGAAAACTGTTGAGCTGTGCAGGCCATGCCTCACACACAGAACCAACAGAGGGGAACCCATCCCAGTGGAAACCAAGGTATGTGTTGGCCTAAGAATATTAGCAACAGGTACCTTCCAGAGACCAACTGGTGATATGATGGGGATATCACAGGCATCAGCATCCAGGGTACTGCACCAGTTCCTGGATGCCATGTCAGCACATGTCGGTGATCATGTATATTTTCCCAATTCCCATGAGGTATTGGCCAGCAATATGCGTCTCTTCCAGCAAATAGCAGAATACCCTGAGGTAGTGGGTGCAATAGACTGCACGCACATATGCATCAAAGCACCAGCCGGCATAGGGGGTAGGGTCTACTTCAACTGCAAGGGCTTCCCCTCCATCAACTGCCAGATTGTGTGTGATGCCCAGGGCATAATACTGAATGTGTGTGCAGGCTGCCCTGGAAGCTACCATGATTCCCATATCTGGCATCTGATGCAGATGTACCAGACATTTGCCAATGGGGACATCCCACATGGTCACCTAGTGGGGGATGCTGGCTATGCACTGGAGCCGTGGCTGATGACACCCATCAGAAACACACAAACACCTGAACAGGAATGCCATAATGAGGCACACGCACAAACACGTAATGTAATACAGCGTGTGTTTAGGCTGCTCAAGTCACGGTTCCGGTGCCTGGACAAATCAGGTGGAGTATTGCAGTACTCACCAACTACATGTACCCAAATTGTCATGGTATGTGCTATGCTACATGATATGATCCTGCGAAACAGCTGCAGTAGGACCAGCATAGGCCTGGGCCAAACAGCCCCCCACCATTGCCAAGGCCATCACAGGCAGAGAGTGACTCGGAGGAGGAACAACCTGAGCCCCAGTAGGCAGAAGGAGGCATGCCCAGTATGCTTTGGCCTTGGCAAAGAGGCAACGCATAGCACATAGCACATACACTGGCTCAGTAGGAACTCTGGAAATGATACCTCTCTCTGACTCGCACATATAGTAAAAGGGTCGCCTAAGTTGACACTACCTGCTTTCAAACATGTACAGGGAGTGTAGTATATGCATCCAACAAAGGCAGCCCTGCAGCACCACCCAAGGCATGATTGCCATGTGTTAAGCAATATAAAGCAGTGCTAAACAGCATTTACCACCATGTAGAATATGCAAACAAAATTGCACACACCAACTAGCACAACTGTGGTCAATGTTGTGTAATATTGGGCAACGTCCAGCAATGTTGGTGAATACTGAGCAATGTCGGACAAGCCTGGTCTAAGTAGGGCATAGCTGAACAAAAGCCAACATGCTCATATTTGTTTAACTGGCCCTTAAGCAGTCTGGTCTGCTCAGTCTGAAAATATAAAGCAGTGATGGGCCTTGAACCCAGGATACTGTGCACTATAGTCAAAGTACTGAACCACTAAAACATGACAGTATTGCAGTGGTCAGCCTGTATGAAGGAATGTTGATAAGTCTATGCAAAGTATTTCATGGAAACCCTGTAGGCACAGCATAATCCCTGTCGAGTTATGACACAAAGGTGAGTCCTGCAGTAAGAACAAAACCTTACTTCCAACACACACAGTATAAATGTTGATATTGGTCATGTTCACACACATCAACAAATGTAGTGGACCTCAGATAGCAACATACTGAAAGGTCACACTGGGCATGCTCACACACTTGAGTAAATGAGACAAATGTCAGGCAACAAAACACGGAAAGCCTAAACTGGGCATGCTCACACACTTAGGCCATGTCAGAGTACAGCAGTGGGCCACGCATATCTGGCAGTTGCATGTGTTAACCCAGGAACCTGTCACTATCCAGCAATCCACCCTGTGCACACAGTTATATGACAACAGACACATCTATAATATAGTGGAACCCTGTCATAATCAAATATGTTCTGCAGATACCGAAGTTGTTCATAGAAACTGGTAAAGCAAAGACGATAAAGACCTGCAAACAGTATCAGCAATAAACATTGTGCAACCTGAACATTAGCGTAGGTTCAGAGGTCGATACTAGGCTATCTGCCCTAGGGCATGTACAAGCCTAGCCAGAGTGTGTTTGGCATTTGCACCCTGTCAGATTACTACACTGTGTGTGTGAATAGTAGGTCACACAAGATAGCCCATGTACGTTTAGGCTAGTGTGCCTCTGTCTAGCAGGGACACAGAAGATATCCCAGGGGGAAACATACGATCACCCATACAGTTGTCAAGATGTCTCCTGTAGGTGGTCAGTGGGTGGCTCTGCCTATGTGAAACTGGGATTACAATCTGGAGTGAGTGGAGGCTCTGGGATAAGAATCTGTCCCTCCAGCATGTCCTATTAACATCTGTGCTGAGGTATACATCCCTGGAGTGTGTAGCTCCAAGGGAGTCGGATATCCTGAGGTGGAGCATGTCCAGTAAATCTGGGTTGGGTATATCTGTAAACAACAGGCACACATCATATCCGAGTAGGTGGTAAGCGACTGAGTAGAGCTGGAGTTACTGCATCCAAACTGTGCAGGGCATCTGTGTGAGTCCTTAGATCTGCTTGGTGAGGAGCTTCTGTGGCCAGTACAGTTGCTGCAGGTGTTGGGTAAGGTACACCCCAAATGTGGCATTGTAACCAAGCATGGTTGTGATGAGTATAGGGGCACAATGACCTAATTCGATCTAGATGTGAAACCATATGGGATAAGGTGGCCCACATACAAGGTGTGTCCAACCACTTTGACAATGTGAATGTCAAAGGCGACAGTATGAACAAGTCATGTCCCCAAACCCCTAACAACTCCTACCGTATGTAATGGAGTACTACCTATGTGGTAATGTGTGGGCATGCTGTTATTCCCAAAGGGGATGACTATGCAACTAATGGCATTTAGCTGTAGGGCATGGCTCAGGCACCAGTCATCCATCTCTGTGAGACCCTGTTTGAGTATGCATGTGGCAGCTGGAGAGTTGATCATGGCACCCAGTTTGCAGTCAAGTGCAAACATATTCAGCCATATTCCCCCTGTGGTAGCCTGTACGTCAGACAAATATATACTGAACAAGAGATGTCCCAGGACCGAGCCGTGTGGGATGCCACGTGTAACTGGTGTATAGTCAGACATGGCACCTGCAATTCTGACCATGTGGGTGCTATCCCTGATCCAGGTAGCAATCCATCGTGTGAGATATGTGTCCATATCAACGCTGGTGAGCCTATGCATAATGGCCTAGTGGTTTATTGTGTTGAAAGGTTTTACAAGGTTCAGGTAGGCTGTGTGGACAACTGTCCCTATGTTGATGGACCTGTTAACCATTTAAAGAATGCAAACAGGTTCAAGAGGCAAGATCTGCCCACAACAACGCTGAAATGTGTAGGACACAGTGTCTGTAGGTTCCCGATGTCTATGTCTATGAGTCCCATGACAATATGCTCCATAGCTTTGCAGAACAGGCTAGTTAGGCTTATAGGGCAATATTGTCTGTGGTCCATTGTGGCACCAACTCTGTGGAGTGGGACCACTGTCGCTGTATGCCATTCCTTGGGTACATATCCTGTAGTAACTCCGATATTGAGCAGTGATGTAATGTGAGGGTAAGATGCAGGCCGGGACACCATCTGGTCCCATTGATACTGTGATGTATGCTTTGGGGAGGGCAGCACTCACCTGTTACTGTGTGATGTCAGGGAGGTTATACTCTGTTGGGATGGATAGTTGCTCCTTAGGGGGGATGGGGGGAGACACCTGCACTGAACCTGTTTGCCAGGATGTTGGCAATGCCAGTGGGTTCAGGGTATGTTTAGTCAGTATGCAGTAACTCACAGCATATCAGTGAGTGTCCACCCAGGTTCCTGACATAACTGAAGAAGGCAGTGTGATAGTCCTACGTGTCTGGTGCAATTGTCCAGTAGAAGCGGCCCTTAGAAAAGTTCATGAGTGATCGTAGCTGTCTGCTAGTATAGATCACAGATGTCTTCCCAGTCTGGGATTGTGATCTATCATTTAGTAGCATCCTCCTGACATTGTACAGCTTATTAATGGCTGGGGTCTACCAGACAGGTCCCCTGCCATTGGAGTAGTGAGTCCTGTTGTTATTTGGAATAGCACAATCCATTCAGTCCACTAAGTGTCCATAGAATGTGTATGTAAAGGATTCAACAGTGTGAGCCATATTTGCCACTGTCTCAGGGTCTCTGAAGGATACCACCTTGCTTTGGTGAAGTGAGACGCTGGCTCATGGGAAGTTCACCAAGATTACCCAGGATGGGTGTGTGGAGGGTATATGTATGTCCAGTGAGATACATGTATATTCTGACCTTACCAATGAGGGGTATATCGCTGGTGTGGAACATAGAGTCCCCATGTTGTTGATGATCAGGTCCAATATGTATTCCCCCTTGTGGCTGTGCTGACTGTTTGTGCCATAGCATATGAGTCTACAAATTGTAGCGACTGTTGGGTGAGGGTGTTGGGGCTTGAGTAGTATCCCCAGTCAATATTTGTGTATATGAAGTCACTCAATATAATGGTGTTTGTGGAGACCTTCATATTCTCCATAGTTCCCATGAAAGCCGAGTGTGGTTCCTGAGTTTTGGAGGGTGGCCTGTAGCAGGCAACAAACTGAAAGGCAGTTTTGCACAATGGTAATTGTATATGTATGGTCTGTGATGCTTTGTGCAGTGCTTCTAACCCGGAGGTGGGTGAATCTGTGATGTATATGGATACTCCCCCAGTTGTGTTGTCTGTCCCAAGTCTTGTTGTCAGAAAGCATGGTATGAAACATAACCTGGTAGTGCTGGTGTGCATAAGTGAGCCTGAACCAGGCATCTGTTAGTGCAGAGATATCGCTATCCTCCATAGTGAGGAGAGTCCTGAGTGGCCGCAATATGAGGGTAACACATCTGGTGTTGAGCAGCATTACCCTTAGTTTCATTTAACCTGTAATGTCTATGGAGGTGGGTTTGTCTTTTGAGCCCTGCTTAAAAAAGGCACTATGGTGGTAGCAAGAGCCTTAGCCAGCATTCAAAAGTCCAAGGGTGACAGGTGCAAGCTGTCCATAGTGAAGCTACGTGGCATGTTGAGCATGTCACCACAGGCTGACAGACACTGTATCCCCTATGAATGAAACAAATTTGTTAGGCAACTGTTAAACGTGATATGTTTGTCTGTATACTGTGACATCATAATTGGTGGGTGTAAGATGCTAGACAAGGTCAGGGTCATACTGGCCTGGCCTACATGATCAGAGTGTTCCTCCATGTATCATGTCATGTGGTCCAGGGAGTAACGTCTGAGGTTTTACGCACCAGCATGGACAATGATGGTGCCAGTCCTGTACTTGCTTTGGAGTGACCTGACTGCCTGTGTTATGTGGCAGATCCTGGCACCGAACAGACAGCCCAAAGTGACTATTCCCTTGTTAGGGCTGGTGAGTGGTACATCAGTGTGCCTGACAATAAGTGTCACCTATTACAAGTGTATTAGGTGTGTTGTTTAGCCCGAAGGGCAGTGACTGTGTGGCACACTGACATTGTGAACTATGTGATATGTGGGCATTGTAGGGGGTAGCAGTTGTGTGCGTGTCTGCTTTGGAGGTCTCTGCTGCTTAGGCAGAGTACATTTACAGCATCCAAGTATGTCTATGTGTGATAATGTGGTTTGAGTGCAGTCACTAGAGGATATGTGAGACTGTTATGTGGTGTGTGTGGTTACCTTCACCACCTGATAGACTGTGCCAGTCATGGGTCAAGAGAGTTCAGCACCCTGTATGTCTCTATAGGTGCATCTCACACATATATCTGAGTTTGTCGGGAGGAGGAGAGGGTTGTCTGTGTACATGAGGCAGATGTGACATTGTGTCAATATCACAATATTCACCAGCTGGACTGGAGAGTACACACAAAACCGACCCCTGGACATGCCAGGATATTATTATGACATACTCTGTAGCCTGATCACAAAGGATCAGTAGGGTGTTAAGTGTGTAAAAGAGTATAACATGGATTAGTGCTCATGTCCGTTGGTGTTTTGTAAAGAGTAGCTGAGAAGGAGTCTAGTCTGAATCATGACACCTCCTTCAGCTATGTCATAAATAGCAATGTACACCCATATATGTCCTGAGTCAGGGCCAACAATGCCGACATCCTGACAGACAGGCCCATATGTACATACCCACCTCCCACTGACAATAGGCCATATCATCATACCAGGAGATATCACATGTAGATTGGATGAGCAGTGACCCCCACTGCCAAAAGCATGGCAGCAAGTGAAATACATTGATTCCCAATATGTGTCATGCACAAACTACAGAACAAACAGATCCTGCACCTGAAGAATCAGCTGAGCCTCACCCCCCTACACAGGATGTGGAACCATTGAATGTGTCACAGCAACATATAGCACTCCCCACAAGTGTTGGTGCACAACACACCATGGGAAGTACAGTCCAGTACGCCTATGAAGTCTGATCTGCAAGGTCATGGAGTCCATCATGGTTGCAGTCATAAACAGAGCTATTGGAAGCTGACATATACACAACCCTACCAACTGTGGTATGTTCATGTGTGAATCATGGTTCCCAAACATGCTAGACTGTTTGCAAGGCAGCCACCCAGGACATACATCAATGAACACATCTACACATGTCTCACATAGACTTTGAATAGCCCTTTATCAACATCCCAGACACATGTAGTATCCACAAAACCAACAAGCTGTGCATAAATATGTGTTGACATATGATGGAATGTCAATGTGTCCACAGATCACACAAGGTAAGGATTACGAGGTCTTGTTCAAGCTGTTGACACCTGCTGACCCACATGGACCATTCCTGGAATGGCATAAAACAAAGTGTACACACATCACCATGTCCAGTCTGATGATGTCACCATCCTAAAAATACAGCAGGAGAAGGGAAACCAGCCAGTAAAACAAATAGTGTGCCGTGTTAATGCATCTCTCTCTAATATCAAAATATAGTTAGGTAGGGGTTTGAATCCTGCAAACAGTGAGTGTGTGGGGGAAGGGGGTGTGTATGTGTGCAGTTTCCTTTGAGAGGTGTTCCCTTTTTGGAGACTGGGAAAACTCACTAAAAGATGTACATTCCTCTTTGGAAAGTCTGATGATGTCACCATCCTACAAATACAGCAGGAGAAAGGAAACCAACCTGTAAAGCAAATAGCGTGCTGTGTTAATGTGTCTGTCTCTAGTATCATAACATAGCTAGGTAGGGGTTTGAATCTTGCAAACACTAGCAGTGTGGGGGGGTGTTTTTATGCAGTTTCCTTTGAGAGGTGTTCCCTTTTTGGAGACTGGGAAAACCCACTAAAAGAGGTACATTCCTCTTTGGAAAGTCTGATGATGTCACCATCCTACAAATACAGCAGGAGAAAGAAAACCACCCAGTAAAGCAAATAGCGTGCCGTGTTAATGCATTCCTCTTTAGTATCATAACATAGTTAGGTAGGGGTTTAAATTCTGCAAACACTGACTGTGTGTGGGGGGTGTGTGTATGTGTGCAATTGTCTTTGAAAGGAGTGCCATTTTTGGAGACTGGGAAAACACACTAAAAGAGGTACATTCCTCTTTGGAAGGACTGATGATGTCTCCATCCTACAAATACAGACGGAGAAGGGCAACCACCCAGTAAAGCAAATAGTGCACTGTGTTAATGCATCACTCTCTAGTGTCATAACATAGTTAGGTAGGGGTTTGAATCCTACAAATGCTGACTGTGTGTGTGTCACTGTTGGTCAATGCGGTGTGGGTTTTGTTTTTACTATAGTATGGCATATTATGATTACAACAGTAAGTGCATTGCACACATCAGGTATCTGCATGGCAAATATATATGTGTACATGTCCCCTCAATCAGTACATAGGTGTGAAGCCTGCATACTACATGAATACATTTGTTTCCATTGACAGGTTGTGCCGCTGCTTCTCAGATCGTAGGTCACATATGTATGTATGTGACAAGGCCGTCCACTGTCGTGTTCTGTGGCCAAGGTCATCTGTGCCACACACACCCATGACAGTTACTTAAGAGTAGTGTGAGTGAGGTTATATGCCTGGGGTATATGTCAGACATGGTCATACACAACAATGATTGCCAATAATGGACAGTCTTTATAGGTGTACAACTGCCTTGTGGATATGCATTCAGGCCTCTAATGTCTTATGTGATACACCTTGGGACTCCATAATACCTATGGATATGTGGATACCAAGGGACACATGGCATAACATGAGGCTGTATGTACACATTGGTACCCAACATACATGTTGAGGGCTACCACCTGTATGGTACTGATGGGATAGTATGTATAGTACATGAGGATGACTATGCCATAGTCGGCTTACTGCTATACAGCATGTATCAGACAACAGGTATCTGTCTGTATGATACCCTTGTGTAGGATATGCGTCCCATCCAGGGAATGCATTGTAGGCCAATGCATGCATTTCCAGATTTGGATGGACACATCCCTAGTGTGTTTGCGTGTACCTAAGGGGGCTATATGCCAAACAGGTGTGGTCACAGGAATGGGTGGCGGTCATTACCACTGGTTAGCATTATAGTGTAGCACCGGAAGGATCCAACTGTTACTGAGTTCCCTACAACTGTGTGTCATTTGTCAGGACATCATCCAATGATTGCTTATAGTCATGCTGTTGAGGTTGTGTATACTACCAGACCGCAAATCATTAACAGATATTAACGGTATCACCCACAGCATATTGTCAACCCATGTCATACACACATGTCTACCCATGTTAGTACATAACTGTAGTAGAATGCATACTGGCCATTGAAAGATACTATGAGATGTTAATAATGTGTATGACAGGGTATGCCACACGTCCCATGGGTCCACTATGCACGTACATGCAGACAGTGCACACCTACCATGTTCATAGATGTACACTTGCTAATTTGTACTGCACACATCACACACATACTGTCCACTCACTAACACATGCTGGCAACACATTACACTTCAGCCAAGTGGCACATGGGTGGACAATACATACTCAGACCTAACAGTGGTGTAAACAATGCTACATTGACAATCAGAGCTGTTAGGTATGTCTGTGGCCTTTCCACTTGCTGTAGCTGTCATGTGAGGTACATACCACATGGGGCATTGTGATGAGTAGAGGGGAACACCAACCTATATTTCCCTAGATGAGACACCTTTTGTGATGACACGTACCACGTAGACAGATTACATGACTACTGTGGCACTGTGATTATCAAAGGGGAGCCTACTGTCCACCTGTGTCCCGTGTTCCCTTCTGACACCTTCAGTGTTAGGCAGGCTACCACCTATGTGGCAGTTACTGCGTAAGGTGTTTTGTAATGGGGTATGGCACTGCAGTATCAACACTGGTGGTCAGTCCATGCCTTGGACAACAGGCACCTGTTGCAGTACATATGACCCCGTGTCCCCCTCTCTCTTTCTCTCTCTCTCTCTGCATATATATATATATATATATATATATATATATATATATATATATATATATATGCATACATATATACATATCTATACATATCTATACATATCTATACATATATATATATACATATCTATCCATATCTATACATATCTATCCATATCTATCCATATCTATACATATCCATACATATCCATACATATCCATACATATCTATATATATCTATATATATCCATATATATATATCTATATATATCTATATATATCCATATATATCGATATATATCTATATTTATCCATATATACCCATATATATCAATATATATCCATATATATATATATATATATATATATATATATATATATATATATATATATATCTTTATATGTATATATGTATATATCTATATATAGATCTATATATCTATAATTTTATATATCTATATTTCTGTATATCTATATATGTCTATATACGTATATATCTATATATATATATATATATATATATATATATATATATATATATATATATATACCTATACACACACACACACACATATATATATATATGTATATATGTTTCACAGCTACTAGCACTTCCATCACCCACTTTATATGGGACTGCACAACTCTGGGTTGCCAGTACCTTTTCAAACAGTACTGTTTGTATAATGCAAGGGTACAACAACATTTCAGACTCTGTGACACAGACACACTCTGGGTTTTAGACCTTTATTAATGACATTACACACTCACTTATTTTATATGACAGTGCCTGCAGAGATATTATTCCATACATATGTTACCTTACTTAATGAGTTTCTACAATCAGTTATGGCGTGTATTCCCGCCTGTGGGGCTTAAATATGCCGCATTTCCCACACATTTTTGTGATTGGCTGTTTTGTAAAATTCTCGGCTGATTGCAGACCTGCTTAGTAATGGTTAAACTATCATTCGTAAGTATATGAATGTTAACAGTGGATATTTCCCCTTTGTTGTCATGGCTTAGTGGTTCTGTACTTTGCTTCTGATGCACAGAGTCCTGGGTTTGAACCTTGTCATTCATTTTATTTTCATACTGTCCAGACAGGCTAGGGGGTGTGGGTGCATTTAAGCAACTTTGCTCTGCGTTGCTCCTCGGTGCCCTACGGTGCCCTGGTTGGCACGGCGCGCACGTCCGTGCAAACACATTGCGCTAGGTAAAGCGCTTTTAAACTTTGGGCAACTCTATTGCGCTGGGTAAAGTGCTATTAAACTATGGGCAACTCTGTTTAGCTGGGTAAAGCGCTATTAAACTATGGGCACCTCTGCTTAGCTGGGTAAAGTGCTATTAAAGTATGGGCACCTCTGTTAAGCTGGGTAAAGCGCTGCTTAACGGCAGGCTATTATATATCTGGCTCCTTTAAAGATATATATTTTGTTCACTGATACATTGGCCATTTCACTGCTTTTAATAATATTTTAATCATATATGTCTGGTATTATTTCAAATACTGATTTAAAACATAAATAAGAATGGGAGTGCTGGGACTTGAACCGTGAATGCCTCCTCTTTGTGCATATGCTCAACCATTATGCTATTGCAATTTGGTGCGATTTGCATAAACATTCTTTCTTATGCTCTTCCATGTCGGAATTGCTAACTATAGCTAAGCAATGGGCACACCCACGCACACACACGCAAATACGGGCAGCTATATCGTGGACTTAAAAAAAAAATAAATATTTTACTTTTTATAACTGTGATGGGGGTTTACAGTGTCAGGGTGTGTGGTGTTGGGTGCAAGTACATTTGTGCGAACTCGCTCTTGTGTGTTGACATTTTGCTTTTACTACACTTGCAGGGGCATGGACATTTAGACTGCTCGGCAGTCGGACACGCCCCCTGCTTTCATACTCGGTCTGTGTAGGAGTTACGGTTGAGTCAGCGTGCCCTCATGAATATTCATGGCACGCTGACATCATACCGTTCAACTGCAGCCTCCGAGTAAGACTATTAAGTCTTACATGGAGGATTCGTGAATCCGGGGGATTGTCTTGATCAGATTAGACTTCTGCTTTTCCTCACCTCATCTTATTCCTTTTTGCACCCCTACTATATGATTTAAAAAAAGCCTTAAAAACAGAAATTGCCAGCCTCTAGACAAAGTCTGATTCTAGGCATTGTTACCACATGCAAGACGGGATACCACATATTTAGAGATGTTGCAGCAGGTAGAAGAAATGTAAATCCAAAAGCAGGTGCAGTCACACTGCTCTTATACTAGATGAGAGAGGATCTATATTATATGAATGAAAGTTCATAATAGTGAACGCTCTAAAGAGCAAAAATGCTGGACCTCGAGCTCATTATCCACCGCTAAATATATATACCAACTCTGAGATCGCACTACAGTGAGGAAAGGGCAAATATTCTGACCTTCACTGTACTGAGATCCCACAAGAAGAACTTCGAGGTCCATAATTTTTGCTCTTTAGAGCATTCATTATCATGAACATTTGTGCATATAATACAGACCTGGTGAGAGAAGAAGAAAAACTCTCTAACGGGCAGGTGGGGTCTTAAAAAAAAAAAAAAAAAGGACATCCCTGAATACTAAAAGACTCCAAAGGAAATAAAGCTTCTCGTAATGACAAGCTTCACATTTTGAATAATGGGTCTGTAGACTGACAATATGAAAAAATGAAAAAGTAGTGTTACTCATGAAGAAAGGCTCAGATGAAAATAGAACAAATCAGCAAAATCTGAAAAATAAAAAGAAGGGAGTGCGGAGGCTGTTTTCCATCTGTGAGCAAATACTTTGTCTGAAAACATTAGCAAGTTTATATGTTCATAGGTGTGTACTAGGCTAATGAACACAAGAGCCTTTTTAAGCCTTGACATGCATCCCAGATCTCTGACAAGTTCTGATGCACTTCATAAGTGTAAGCAGGGCCTCGGGAGATGAAACATGCATAAGCAGGGGACTAGGAGCCGAACATTTACAGGCTGCCTGTGTCCATTAGAGACATAGGTGCCAAAACAGGGATGAATTTCCTGTTCCCCATCCAGTTGTCCAAGTTACACTTGAATTGAGTTAGGCAGGAACTCTGCTTCACATGGATGGGGAACCTGTTCCAAAGAAGGGGTAGTCTCTGAGAGACATATCTGTCTCTCCAGAAGGTCCTTTTTATATCACAGGCAAGGTTTAAGTCTTAGAATGGGTGATTCTGGTACTGTTTGTTTTGCAGATATGCATGAGGTCCATCAAAGTGGGGTCTGACAATGCCTTGTATGCCAGGCATTGATCGCCTCTCAGCAGCTTGTAGGAGACAGAATACAAGGATAGGGCCTTGAGGCAGTCTACATAGGACATGTTACTTAGGTCCTGTATTCTTTTAGCGAGTAATCTCTGTGGGCATTCCAATTGTTGCATATACCTGATTAGGTACATACAAAAGGGGGCATTGTGCTCAATAACAGGTCTGATGAATGCCAAATACAGTGAAACAATGATTTCCTTAGACCTAGATGCCATATGTTTATTTATAAGTTGCACAACATAGAATGATTTCCTCACTACTTTAGACATGATAGTAAAAAACTATATTACTGTCTATGTGTGTCCCCAAGTCCTGACTACTGGGTCATTACTTAGGGTTGTGTTGTCAATATGATAATTACTGTGGCTGGATAATCGCTGAAGGATACTATTATTCATTTCTTGGCATTTAGCTTTAGTCCATGGCTCTGACACCAGTTATTTGTCTGAGTCATCCCTTACCAGAAAACATTTTGATTCTATGACTGCTCTTAATCTGCAGTCATCTGCAAATTTAGCCAGCCAGAGGCCCATTGACATTGGCCTTGACTTCAGAGAAGTAAATGCCAAAATGGAGCAGTCCCAGGACCAATACCCGAGGGACTCCACTTATGACTGGCATCTTTGTAGATGTGGACTCCTCGGTTCTAAATTCCTGTGTCCTGTTTATGAGCCAGCGGGCTATCCACCAGGTGACATAAAAGTTTATACCTAACCTCTTGAGTTTCTCAACAATGCTCAAGTGAGGTATTGTGTCAAATGCCTTGGCAAGGTCAAGGTAGGCAGTGTGAACCATTTTGTGCTGGACATCTCAAAGAAGTCCCCCAGGTTGAGTAGGCATGACCTGCCCTTGACATAACCAAACTGAGTTTGGTCAAATGTCTGGAGGTTTCCTATGTCATTACTGATCATTTCCATGCTAATTCTTTCCATGGCTTTGCATATGAGACTAGTATTTTTGAGAGCTTGTGTAGATCAATATGTGTGTATATACACCTTTAAAAAGCTATCCAAGGGCTTGTACAAGTGTATAAATACTGAACCTGTGTGAGCCTGCTTCCCATTTTGTAGTTAGTTGAGATGTAAGCATGTATGTATGTAAGCTCTGTCTGTTAACTAGTTCGTTCATATTTAATGATGCTGCTATCCATCCTGATGTGTATGTATGTATTAAAGCATCTGAACGAAACCCAAAGCCTTCTTGCTATATGTGTTACGAGATAAACAAGCGATGTGGTGCCAGAAGTGGCATGTCTAAAGGATATGGTGCCAGAACTGGCATACCTAAAAGGACATGAAGTCAGTAGAAGTTGGCTAAAATGATTTAAGGCACTTGTTTAGATGCTGATGGAATATACAGTAGTGGATCATTCCCAAATGTGCAAACTTCACAAAACAGGTCAGAGATGAATTTCAGGTATTAAAACTTGCTCAGCACTATTTCTTTTCGCATAATATGAAATAGGGCATACAGAACATTCTAAATAATTTTTGAATAAACCGATATGTACGATATTGATAAAAATATTCATATTACTGTGGAAAATGTTTAAAATAAAGTCCAAATTGCATAAAACAAATAAAATAAAGGGAAAGAACTGCATGTTTGCAAAGCATATGTATTTTCGTATTAAGCCAGGATATTCACGCTATCAGACGTGTATAAAGTGTTCGCATGTTTGTGCAGTGTTACAGTAAAGCTATTTCACAAAAGTACAGCATTACAAGGCATATTTTGCAAAAGTACAGCCATTACATAGCATATTTTACAAAGTACAGTATTTCATAGGTTCATAGGTTCGCAGGTGTGTACTAGGCTAACGGCCCTGGAGCCTTCACATGCCTAGGCCATAAAAGTGCCCTGTCATCATGTTGCCCGATGTTAGATCCCAGTGCATCTATCCAGTAGAGCCACTGGATTGATCCCTGGGGTGAATTACCCATCCACTCATCAAGGTTTCTCATGAGGGCCAGTGAGGTGCTTTGCTTGGCATGAATAGGAAGCTTGATCCACAGTATGGGCAGTCTCTGGGTGATGAACCTGTCCCTCCAGCATGTTCTGTTGATTGTAGGTTGAAATCTCTGGGTTGTGTGGTGCGGAGGGATTGGGATTTCTTTAGGTGTAGCATTTCTAGCAGGGCTTGGTCAGACATGACTTTGTATGTCAAGCAGAGATCACATCTAAGTACACAATAAGAGACAGAGAATAGCTGAAGTTTCTTGAGTCTGTCCATGTAGGACATGTGTTTAAGGCCTAGGATCCTCTTCATGAGGTACTTCTGTGGCCTCTCCAGCTGTTGCAGGTGTCTATTGAGGTACATGTCAAATGGGGCATTATATTCGATGATTGGTCTAATAAGTGATGAGTTAAGAGAGGTGAGGTCCTCTTTCTTCCTGTATGCAAAACCCTTAGTTATGAGATGTGCCACATAGAAGGACTTTTTGACTACAGTGGCAATGTGGTGGTCAAAGTAGAGGTTGCAGTCAACCCTGGGTGCCCAGATCTCTTATCACACTTTCAGTGTTCAGTGAGTTCTCATCAACGTGGTAATTAGTGGGAACTGAATTTTTACCAAAGGGAATAATAATGCATTTTTTGGTGTTTGTTAAGCTTAATGCCATGGCTCCAACAACAGTCATTGGTGTTAGTGACGCCTTTCTGTAGGAAGTCTGCATCACTTGGAGAGATGACAATGGCTCCCAAATTGCAGTTGTCTGTGAACCTGGTCAGCCAGAGTCCCTCCATGTTGGCCTGGACCTCTGAGAAGTAGATGCCAAACAGGAGATGACCTGGGACCGATCAATGTGGGACTCCACTTGTGAGTGGTCTGCAGTCAGATTTGGAATCTGCTACGTTCACTCTGTGGGTTCTGTCTGTGAGCCAAATTGCAATCCACCTAGTGATATAGGGTTGATGCCCACTTTAGTGAGTTTACCAATAATTCCTGAGTGAGGAATGCTATCAAAGGTCTTGGCCAGATCACGGTAGGCTGTGTGCACTGCCTTAGCCTCATCCACAGCCTTGGTGACTGTCTCGAAGAAGTCAACCAGTTTAAGCAGGCAGGATCTCCCTTTAATAAAGCCAAACTGCATGCAGTCTAGAGTTTGGAGATTGCCTATATCCTTGTTGAGCACGTCCATGATGGTGGGTTCCATAGCTTTACATATCAGACTCATCAGGCTAATGGGATGATAATTCCCAGGGTCTGTTGTCGCTCCCCATTTATGTAGAGGGATGACTGTAGCCATGTGCTATTTGGTAGGGACAAAGCCTGAGGTAATGCTGTGATTGAACAGGGCACATGGATGTGGTGTCAGTTCATTTTGTAGTTCATGTAGAACACAGCCAGGGATATTATCAGGTCCCATGGATGCTGTATTCTTGGCCCTGGACAATGCAGCTCTTATCTGTGCTGCAGAAATGCTGGGCACTTGGCATTTTTCTGATATTGTGATTGGGCCTTTGGGGGGGAGATGGGTAAAGTTAGCACTGAATCTGTCAGCTAGTATGTTGGCTGTATCTGTTGGCTCAGTGTAGGAGGAACCATTGTGCAATAACTCAGAGCAAATCTGGGTATTTCCGTAGAGGTTCTTGATATAACTATAGAAGGCTTTGTGGTTGTTCTTAGTATCTGCCACAATTCTGCCTTCATAGCAGGCTTTAGAGGATTTGATAGGGGATCTCAACTTTTTGCTGAGGCTAATGAGGGAGTTTTTCCTGTCTTGGGACTTTACCTTTTTCTGTAACAGTTTATTCTTTCTGTTGTAGAGTTTATTGATAGCTGGGGACCACCAGATTGGCTTCCTTTTTTTGGAGGAGAGCATCTTGCTTCTATTGGGTATGGCTAGTTCCATGCATTTATGTATATGTTCGTACAGTGCATTGGTGTATGATTCGGCAATCATGCAACTATTTTCCATTGGTATGGGTGCCATGAAGTTAGCCACCTCTGTCTTCAGGAGCCCAAAGTCAGCTTTGGAGAAGTTTTTCAAAGTGGTCACTTTTGTGGGCAGTGTGGGTGAGATGTAGATTTCGATGGTGATTAGTTTGTGATCAGATCTAACCAGAGAGGAACTGACTGTTGGTGTAGAGCAATGGTTACTCATGTTAGTAACAACTAGGTCATGGATGTTGCTTCCTCTAGTAGAGGTCAGGATGAGCTGCTCCAGGGCATTGGAATTGATGAATTCCATGAAGCGCTGGGCCAGTGCATTGGTACAGGAGTAGTTTTCTCAATTGATGGAGGGGTAGTTGAAGTCTCCTAATATGAGAGTATTTTGCTGGACCTTGATAGACACCAGGGTGCTTAGGAACATGGAGTGGGAGTCTAAGGACATGTTTGGGCTCCTATAACAGGCTATGACCTGAAGTGCCATCTTACTCAATGTTAATTAGACCTGAAGTATTTCAGATGCATTATGCTGGACTACTAGTCTGGTGGTGTGTAGATCCTTTATGAATATTGAGACACCACCACTTTTGGAGCTTCCTGCCATGTTCAGGAGGTGTGGAATGAGTTGTAGCCTGGAAGTGCAGGGGTGCTTTCTGCTGCTTTAAACCAGGTCTCAGTTATAGCACAAATGTCAATGTTCTCCATTTTGAAGAGCGCTTTGAGCGAGTGCATCCTGAGATTTAGACTTCTAGCTTTGAGGAGCATGACCCTCTGATTGTATTTGTTTATAGTTGTTACGGTGGGAGTTTGGTCTTTGGAACATTGCCTAAAAAGGCACTATAGGGGTGGCAAGAGCCTTAGCCAGTACCCGAAATCCATGGGGAGACAGATGCAGGCCATCTCAGGCAAAGCATCAAGGTCTGTCAATCACGTCATCCCATGCAGACAGATACTGGATCCCCTTAAAATGACACCAGAAACTTAGTCAATTGTTGAAGTCAATCATTTTGAAGAGTTTATTGTAAATTTGAATGTTGTTACAAGATCACAGCATGGTTTGTTCATACATAATTATAAGGGCTATATTTTCAGTGTGTTTGTGTATATTTTGTGGGCATGGCAGATGGATTTTGAAAGCCCAGTGCACTTGTGTTTAACAGTAATATTGCTGAGAACTGGAGAGTATTTGAGCAAGAGTACAAAACTTTCATACAGGCTGTATTTTCTGATAAAGCTGATCATACAAAGGCATTTTTTCTGCTTAACTCAGCTGGGTCAGAAGCCATTGAAAGGGAATGCTCATTTGTGTATGCAACTGCTGGCTATAAAGGAGAAGGGGAAAACCGTCATAGTGTTGTACCGGCTAAGTCAAGGAAGGACCCAGAGTGGTTAAAATGTAAATTTAGAGAAATGTGTAACCCCCAGACAAATGTTACAATGGAAAGGTACTTATTTTAGACAAGGGATCAAAAGCCTGATTAAACTTTTGAAGCATATATAACTGACTAAGATTTACAGATCTGGTGACTTAAGGGAGGAATTGATAATGGACAGGCTTGTGTGTGGCAAGAAAGATTTTGCTTCATGATAGTGATTTAACTTTGAATAAGGCCGGTGAGATTTGTCAGATATACGAGCTTACAGAAAAGCACACAAATATGCTTACAAATGAAAATAGCTCTAGAAGGCACAGTGATAAAGCTCAAGTTGATAGTATGCAGCATGTAGTTAAGAGAAACAGGTCCAAGCATGTGGCAGCAACTGTAACCCCTGCAACACTCACTGGTAAACCTCAGAACTTTCTTGCACATTCTAGACTTCGCACAGTCTCAGTGAAGCATAAGAGTGAGTCAGCAAACTCAAAGCATGGGCCCCAACCTAGTTTCATTGCCAACTGTTGTAATTGTGGTGGAAGTCATGAATCTAAAAGGGAAAATTGCTTAGCTTTGGCCAGCAATGCCACAAATGCAATAAATGGAATCATTTCAAAAGATTTTGCAAATCAGAATGCCCACATTCTTTTATCAAAAGGGAACATTTTAAGAAAAGAGTTGATCAGCTAGACTGTGGCAATTCTACTCTTTATGTTGATGGTGTGTTAGTGCTTCATGAAACAGTCAATGCAGTAGATTTAAGGGCAAATAATTAATTATTTTGTACTGTTCAGATAAATGGCAAACCCATAGAGATCAAAGTTGATACAGGTTCCAAGTGCAATGTTATGTCTGCAGAAACATTTGCAAGCGTGTGTAAAGGTGAAAGGCTTGATTTGGCAAGGTGTGCGAAACTTGCTGCTTATGGAGGTGAAGAAATTCAGACCAAAGGCTCAGGAATGCTTTCATGTTACTCTGCAGGATGAAGCTACGACTTATTATTTTATGTGGTCAAGAGGCATGTCCAGTCATTATTAGGGCTCAGAGACAGTTTAAAATGTGACTGCTTTTATTTAACAAGGAAGTCCACCATGCTAGCTTAAAAGACCACTACTCAAATTTTGCCGAGCACATTTTTTCTACCTATGCTGATCTTTACCAAGACAAACTAGGCAAGCTTCCAATTGTGTACTCTATGAAGTTAGACGCAGAGGTCAGTCTAGTTATCAGGTCAGCACAAAAAGTTCCAATAGCCATGCAGGATAGAGTTAAAGTTGAGTTAGATAAAGTGCTGCAACAAGGTGTGATTTGTTCAGTTGAAACTCCAACTGAATGGATATTTTCCATGGTAGTAGCTCATAAGAAAAGCTCAGATGACATCAGAATATGTATTGAATCATGAGATTTGAACAAAGTGCTAAAAAGACCTCATCATCCAATGTGCACAGTTGAAGAAGTAGCAACCTTGATGCCAAATGCCACTATTTTTTCTGTCTTAGATGCAAAGAGTTCATTTTGACAAATCCAGCTTGACAAAAAATCATCGTTGCTCACTATGTTCAGTACTCCATTTGGCAGGTACAAATTTTTGAGAAGGTCATTTGGAATAAATTCTGCAAGTGAAATTTTTCAGCATGCAATGGAGGAAATTTTTTCTGGGTATCCTTGTGCTGTCATAGTAGACGACATACTAGTAGGAGGTCGCAATGAAGCAGAACATGACAGTAACCTCAGAAAAGTTTTAGAAAGGGCACATCAAGTGAATCTTAAGCTCAACCCACACAAATGCAAATTCAGGATGCTAGAAGTTACTTATGTTGGACATTTATTTATGAGTACAAACTTATGACAAGACCCTTCAAAACAAACAGCCATTCTCGAGTTGCCAGCTCCAGACAATGTTCAAGCCCTGCAACATTTTCTTGGCATGGTCAACTACCTAGGCAAGTTCATTCCAGATTTGAGCCAACTTTCAGCACCACTCAGAGAGCTGACACATAAAGATATAGCCTGGTCTTGGTTAAAGCAACACTAAAGAGCATTTGATGTCAGTAGCCCCATCTCAATCAGTCAATCTCTTCAATTTTAGCCAGCTTATAAACTCTCCTTCTAGGTTAAACAAAGATGGGTCCTCTGGCACCATCATTGACTGGATCCTTACATCCCATCCCAACTATATCTCAAACTCAGGAATCCTTCCAGACCCCCTCAGCGACCAGCTTCCAGCTTTTGCTGACCATCACCCCTGCCCTCTGCAGCAACAACACCATTAAATACACACACACAATCTCTTCCATTTCAACCCTCAGGCTTTCTCTGAATGTCTAAAACTTAATGACTGGTCCCCTCTAAAAACCCTGCCCCTCTTCAGTGCCTCTTCCTACTTCAATAACACATTCTCAAACACTCTCAACAACCATTCCCCTATAAGAATCAAACAAATCAAAGCTAATGCCTCGTCCTGGCTGTCCAAAGAAACCAAACTTACCATGCTAATCAGAGATAAAAGCTGGAAACTGTATAAAAAACAAACTACCCAACTACCTACTAGTATTCAAACAACTCCGTAACTCTATAAAACCTTATAACCCGAGACCGTAAACTATACTATTTCAAATGTCAAACCACCCTCTCAAACAACCCAAAAAAGTTCTGGGCCACAATCTCCTCCCTCCTTCACCCTAGTAACAAAGAGAACCCCTGCCCAAACCCAAACCTTACTGACCTAGACACAGCCAGCCTATTTAACTCCTTTTTCATAGATTGCATAGCCAAACTTTCCTCCTCTTTTCCTCACCCCCCAGCATTAACTACTCCAGACTCCCAACCCCACCAACCACTTACACCCCCCTTTTCAACTTTGAACCCATCCCCACATGTACTATAAAAAACTACTACTCCAACTAAAACTCATCCAGAATGCAGCTGACAATCTCCCAACAACCTTCCTATAATTAGCTGCTGACATTATAGCCCTTCCCATTTCCATCTTAATCAACAGATTCATCCAAGAAGCATATGTCCCATCCATCTGGCAACTTGCATACATCATTCTACTACACAAAGGTGGCAAAAACACAGGCACCTCCAATTTCAGACCTATAGCTATCCTTTCATCTCTATCAAAAATCTTCGAGAAATGTGTCCATACTCAACTCATGTCATTTCTTACTCAAAACAACCTTCTTACCCCTTCTCAACATGGCTTCTGCTCTGGCCACAGTACCATGACTGCCATCCTATCCTTTCTTGAAACCATAAATCAAGCTCTCAACTCTGGTAAACTTGTATCTTCCATGTTCCTTGACCTATCCAAAGCTTTCGACACCATCTCCCACCCCCTACTTTTAACTCAACTCTCTTCTCTCAACTTCTCCACCTCCACCTTAGCCTGGTTTTCAAGCTACCTCTCTGAACATCAACAAGCCATCCAATGGAAATCCTCAACCTTCCCCTTTCTACACACCCCCACCAGGGTCCCACAAGGTTCAGTTCTAGGGCCACAAATCTTCAATATATTTATTAACAACTTTCACCACACCATCCCTGACTCATCAATAATCCAATATGCAGATGACTCAACAATCATTTGCTCTGCTTACACCCCCTCCAACCTACTTCTAAAAACTCAGTCAGTCTTCTCTAAAACTGAATCCTGGATGAAAAATAACCACCTTGCCCTTAATGCTAATAAAACTAAACTGATGATCTTTTTCCCCTCTAGAAACTCCCCCAATAGACATAAACTCTTTCTCAATACTCAGTAACAATAACATCCCAATTGAAATTGTTTGTAATACCAAACCCCTTGGTGTCATCATTGATGAGCATCTAAAATTTGGCACCCATATTCAATCCACCATTAAAAAAACACCAAAAACTAGGACTTCTATACAGACACAACCGCTACCTCTCCCCCTCCACCACAAAAACCCTAGCTTCCCCCTACCTGCTCCCCTCTCTTATGTACAGTATCCCCCTGCTAAACAATCTCTAACTCAGTCTGCAACACAAACTCAATCATGCTACAATAAAATAAGCAAATTTGCTACCAACTCAAAAAACTCCTCCCACCACTGCCACTCTCTCCACTCTCTACAGTGTCTCAAACTTCCCAATTACTTCACCTTGATTAAATTCACTAACGCCCACAAACTCATCCACAAATCTACTAGCTGCTCCTTTCTCTCTACTGGACTAAGCCCCTACATCCCTAATCACTCACTAAGATCAGAATACCAAAATCTGCTACAAATCTACAAACCCTCTCGACTCCCTGGCCACCTCCTACTCTCCTGCTCCATTTCTAAACTATGGAACTCTCTCCCGCCCATTCTTCGCAATACCACCAACCGCAACAATTTTAAATCCCTCTTATTCTCCTATCTTACTACTAAATGGATATCGCCATCCCACTCCCCAACTTAAAATTCCCCCTCTAGCCACTAACCTCTCCGCCGTCTGCTCCAACAACTACTACAGTCACCCCATTATACCATTATACCCCAACAGGGCAGTCTCCTACTGCACCCACACCTCTATCCTGCTCAAACTGATGTCCTAACTTGCAGAAAGTATATTTATATATATATATATATATATATATATATATATATATAGATAGATAGATATATATATATATATATATATATATATATATATATATATATATATATAAAACATGTATTCTTACTTGTCTTTATCAAAATATGTTTAACGCATTCATTTTATTTTTATTGTACTGTATTCTGTTATCTCTCTGTAATTGTATTGTATGTTTTACCACATCCATTTTGCATTGCGTGCTGTAATTTCCCTGGCAAAATTGATTGTATATCTTGTTTCTCTGCAACTGTTCATTGGAGGTTTTCTCACCGGGCCTCCACTGAAAACAGGCTCTCTGTGGCCCAGTGGACATCCACGGTTATTAAATTGAAATAAATAAATAAATAAATGTCCTGAAAAAGATAATTGCAATTCCATCAACACCCAGATACTATGATGTTCTCAAACCACTTACACTTTCCTGCAATGCTTCAAAATTTGGTCTTGGTGCAGTCATTCTACAAGAGGATCAACCAGTTGCCTATGCATCAAGAACTCTTACCCAAACTTTGATGCAGTATGCCCAGATTGAAGGAGCTTTTGGCAGTTGTGTTTGCATGTTCGAAGTTCAATGATTATGTTTATGTTAGACCTACCTAGATCAAAACAGACCACCAATCATTAGTCACTATCCTGAGAAAGCCAATGTAATCAGCCCCAGCCAGACTGCAGCATATGATGCTGAGATTGCAAAAGTACAATTTGAATCTTATCTACAAGAAAGGCAAACTTCTTTATCTTGCTGATACATTACCAGATCACCCAGAAATACCAATGAACAGAATGACAATCAAGGTTCTCATTCGACTGATGATTTTGACGTCATGGAAGTGTGTAATTTTTCTTCCATACGTCTTGATGGGCTGAGAGATCACACAGCCACAGATCCAGTTTTACAGAAGCTCAACCACTTTATCAATCAGGGATGGCTGTCAAAGCAATCTAGTTTACCTCAAGAAGTGCAACCTTATTTTCCCTACAGAGATGAGATTTTGTCTGACAAAGGTGTCATAAAGAAAAGTCCGAAAGTAATTGTTCCAAAGTCCTTGCAACAAGAGTACATTGCTACCTTGCATTGTGGTCACCCAGGAACCAAATCTACCAAAAGAAGGGTAAGATGACTTGTATTTTGGCCTTCTATGTTACAAGACAGTGAGAGAGCACTTTCATCTTTTACAGTGTGTAATAGTACAAAGGTACGTCAACAGAAGGAACCACTTCAACTTAACCAGATTCCAAAACTACCTTGGTCGATAGTAACCACGGATATGTTTGAGTAGAATGGTCAACATTATTTGGTGCTGTGAAGAATATTAGTCCAAAGCCAAGATTGTACATTGTGGAATCAGAGAGGAATCTTCAGGTGGAATCGGAAACATTTGAGACAGGTGTCCGAGCCTATACCACAGCAAATAGCTTGTGAGAAAGACTTTTTATCTCAGAGTGAGTTGTCCGGTGTTCCAATTCCAGTGGAAGTTCCAGAGGACATTCCTGTTCTGTGATGAATCCAGAAGTTCCTGATACGAGTTGTACACCGCAGACTGTCCCTGTTGCTAAGTTTGGTCCCAACTGTTACATTACGAGATATGGTTGAATCTCTAAACACTGTAGCAGATATGAAGAAACTTGGACATGAACACTGTGTTTTGTTTCTAATGTATATAGTAATGCATGTCTAGCTGTAACATTGTTTAGCATAGAGAAAAATCTTTTTAAGAGGATGGATGTAGATCAATGTGTGTGTGTACATACCTTTACGAATCTCTCCAAGGGCTTGCACAAGTGTATAAATAGTGATCACGTACGACTCAGACTGCCATTTTGTAGTTAGTTGTTGAGATGTAAGCATGTATGTATGCAAGCTCTGTCTGTTAACTAGTTTGTTCATATATAAAGATGCTGCTATCCATCCTGATGTGTTTGTATGTATTTAAGCATCTGAACAAAACCCCAAGCCTTCTTATTATATGTGTTAGAGACAAAAGAGCAACAGCTTGATTTAAGGATTTTAATGCTTGCTTCAGGAATTCATATGAAAAAGAAATAATGGTTCAGCTTGAATGAGATCTGGGAGGCCACCTAGAATACATAATATTATAACTATATGGCATAGACTGTCCAGCTAGGAAAGAGGTAACTAGTAAACCATTTAGGTGAACATAATCAAGTAACTAAACTAAACAGGAATCAGAGATTAACACAGCCAAATCAAGCTGCTCATTGCCACAAGGGAACAGCACTGAACAATAAGATAATCAAATAATAACTACATAGCTACAAAAGACAAGTCAGAAGGCAAAAATAGTGCAAAAGAAAACAATCCAGCCACCAAAGGCAAAAATACAGGGAATACGATATATTAATGCAGGAACAGAAATCATATAGACTAGTGTTCTTCTTCCACATATTAAATTCCATACTTTAAGCACTGATGTCAGCAGAAGACCTGCCCTGTGTAGCAATTGCCAAGAGAAAGTATACAGAAAACAACAAGTAGGAAATAGTAAAGCAATTACATTGTAACATGTGACAGTTTTTTTTTTTTTTGTTGATTTTTTTTATTTTTGTGATTTGTTTTGTTATTTAACCACCACGTAAGCTCAGTAGACATCAGGTTCCTCTTAGGAGCAATTCGAAGTACTTTTGTGTTAATCGACTGGATTAGAGATGCACAACGTGCAAAAGGAGGCTGAGGGAATCAAACCTTGGATTACATCATGAAGTATGTTGACAGATTATAACCTTAACCCTCTGAAATGTAATGGCATGTTGAGAAATAACATGTTTCCAGGCATAAACTGATTAATCAGGCAAAGTCAAGAGCTGTAGCATGCATGAGACACCACGGATTGTACTTTAGGACAAAGCACCACTCAGAAAAAAAAAGTTTTGCTTTTTGAGCTTGTTGCAATTAACAGATGAGCAGTAGAAATACATAAAAATTGCACCTATAATAAAGTACACCACCTCAGATCAGGCTACTATCATACTATAGTCAAAAATAAAACTGTACAGCATGTTCTTGGAACTACATCAACCACTGTTTGTGAACACTTTATTTTTTCCTGCTCTAATTCCTCTTGTAAGCTGCAGCTTGGCTTCTTTCCTCCTAATGACTGTTGTGCCCAGCCCATTTTATTTTAGCACAATACCACATAAACAAATTAAATATAATCTCAAAATTCTTAAGTATGGGAATGCTGTGACTCATGGCATCTATCCAAAATTTCTAAAAACCTAGGAGTTCATCTAGCTTTTATTCTATCACATTTTCAATTTTTTCTTGACCACTAGCCATTTTCTGGAAATATGAAAATAACTTATCGTCTCACAATCTGGAAAAATGAAATTATTTTTGTATTAATAATTGTAGGCCCAACTCTTTGCTGCCTTGTCCCCACAATGATCTTTAAACAGTTTACTTCTGTGCAGTACAAGGCTCACATTAATCAATATGGTCTATTCTGCCCTGAACAATATGGACTTAGTAAAGCCCACAGTACCACAACAGCTCAGCTAATGATCTCAAATACCATTTAAAAATAAGTGATGCTGGAAAACTCCCTAGCACCTTATTTTCTGCATATCTAAAGCTGTCATCTCTACAGCCTACGATTTATTCCTAACGTGATCCATTTCACAACATCTGCAGACAGACAAATTATTGGTTCTTAAACTATATTTCTATTTTTTTTTTCATGGGGGGGGTCTTAATTTCACTGGCATTTTTTAATTTCCTTATTATATGCCCTCAAGAATACCTCAAGTATATATCCTAAACTCACTACTTTTTCCCATACTCTTTAATTCCTGTAACACTGTAAACCCCAAATTCTGTCTAATCATTTCTGAAAGTGACATTCTTCTTCTCTAGTGGTGCCCCTAACCACCATACTGTCTCTGTGACTATAGTTTCATGCCCTCTATTAGTGTAGCTAGATGTAAACTGTTGACCTACTCAACTGATACAGAAGTTGTAGATCTGACCTCACTATAGGTGAACAGGCTTCAAGCAGCTGAGCTGGCATCTGAGGAGCTTGTTGGAAAAGGGGTAATAAAGTGGCCAATGACCTGCTCTTCTATCATGGGGACAGGAAGTGATCTTCTGCTGCACTGAAGGGTTGTCAGGTGGAGAAGTGAAGGTCAGCTCCAGGTACCCAGGTGTTCAACAGCACTTGCTGTGTCAGTGTGGTTTATTTTCATTTATATAAATGCATGATTGCCTATGTTGTAAGTGATGGTTTAATAAAGATGTTTCTTGTTTACAAAAAGGGGGCAGAAATTGAATAAGTTATGTAATGTTGCTTATGATATATTATATATAGCAATATATATGTGAAGTATATTGTTTGTTAATGTTCATTTAATATAATTTGATGACTTCTATATAAATGCACATTTGCCAATATCACAAGTGATAATTCAATAAAGGTGTTTAAAAAAAACAGTACCTGCATAAAGTAGTACATTGTAAGATGACATGGAGGGGTACAAAAGGGGCAATGTTTGTATGAATTGCTTATTCAACATGTAGAAACAGCCTAGGGACAAAGAGCAAGGAATGGCAGTCACCTGCTAGTAGGAACCTTAATATAAAAATCTTTACCAGCAAAGAATGACACCTAGTACTAGGCATTCACATTCAGGAGCATGTCAGTCTACTGACAGGCATTATATTAAATGCCTGTAGATTGAGGGAATATTGACAAAAATGTTTAGTGGCAGTGGACTTTCTGTTTTCTCCATGGTTGTGTGACCTAAGAGTATGACTGAGTGGGTGTGGAGGGTGAAAATCTTAACTCCAAGGTTCACTGAAAGTTATTTTGGCAGTTTTTTTTTTTTGTTTGTTTTGTTTTCTTATCTATGAGTATTCAATGTAATTGTTTCTGGTGGACTGACATGACTCCTCATGTTCTACTCCTCCAGTGGGAAATGTAGTGAGCAAAAGGACAGCGGCTAGAAAAGAAAACTGTAATGTTGCTATACAAACATTTACATCATGTATAATAGGTGGAAAGTACATAAATAAATCACAACAGGAGCTACAGGATGAAGCTGGTGAGGAAAATATATAGGTTCATAGGTTCATAGGTAGGTACTAGGCTATCTGTCCGAAGGCATTTATAAGCCTAGCCGGAATGTGTTGGTTTTCACCGACCCTTAGATTAGCTCCCTGTACCTCTGTCCAGCAGAGCCACTGAAGTGATCCCCGGGATAAACTTTGTTTCCCATCCACTCATCAAGGTTTCTTTTGAAGAGTGTTAGCGAGGAGCTCTGCCTAATGTAGATTGTAATCTTGTTCCAAAGCATGGGAAGTCTCTGGGACAGGAATCTATCCCTCCAGCACATCCTATTTATTGTTGTGGTGAGGTTTGATATGACAGTTATGCTACTTGGTACATATATAAATTAAGTAGCATTAATCTGGTAGATGGCCTCATCCGGACATCTACATATTTGCTTTCTTTAGGTGTATAAACATTTGATGTTCCCTGCTATGTGATGCTCCCTTCCTCTTCAGCATCTTGAAAATAATCTGGATAAACAGCTTGGTTTGGTTTATGTAATTCATATGTTTCTGTCACCGTGTGCTTGCTTAAATGAAGGAAAATATTTTCACATTCAACTGGATACTGCTTACCATATATTGCTAGCACTAATATCACACAACTAGAGGGAGTCACCAATACAGAAATAGTAAATTCATGTTTTCATCCTGTTATGTAGAACACTGCCCCTTTACTCTTGCTCAGATGAAATAGCTGCTGCGGTATATGGGCATAAATATATATATATATATATATATATATATATATATATATATATATATATATATATAAATGTGCTAATGCCTGTAGTACAGGGCATTGCTTGCCATATGGCACACTTTCCAGACACCATTTGATCAAACATTTCATGGAGGCTGGCCAACCTGTGTTGTTAATAGAACAATCTGACATATACAATGAATGATATCATAAGTGAAAAAATATTAGCAACACTGCAAAGAAATTTGACAGAAAACGGTATGCCTTGAGTTGAAAAAATCAGTTTATTCCTCATTGCAACTGGAAATGCCAAGAAGAAAGAAGTGCACCTCATTCTACATATCACCAGAGAGGAAGATGTTTTGAAAGTATTTACCTGTTTTTTGTTCAAGAAGAGACAAAAGAGCAACACCAACAATTAATGACATGTTCAGGAATCATTATGAGTGTAGAAAGAACTTGATGTTTATTCACCGCTTGTTCTTCACAAGGACAAAGGAAATGCAGAGACCATAGATGATTATGTCATCAAAATTAAGAACCAAAACAGATTATGAATTTGGTAAGCTATATGGTTCAATAATAAAAGACAGAATAGTTTGTGGTATACGAAACGATGAAGAAAGGTGCAGGCTAACAAGAGATGCAGAACTGACTTTATCATACATTGTGGATATATGCAGAGCAAGAGAAGTACACAGTTACAGGAATTAACTTAAAGAAAGATGGACGCAAGATAAAATGTAAGTCAAATAAAAAGGTGGAAATGAGAAATGATATGAGTGCGCACTTTAACATTAAAGAGATTGAAAAATAGCAATGAAATGCACAGGAAGTAAAGGGTGACTGGAATTTAAACCTTGTGTAATGGGTATGGCTATAAACAGCAGAAGAACTGTCCTGCATTTTATCAGTTGTGTAGAAGCTGCGGTAACAACAAATAATTTTCAAAGATGTATATAAAAAAAGAGAAGCATGTTTAATGTTCAGAAGATTTTCTGTATTATTGGACAGAAACATAGAAACAAACCATATGAACTATTTAAGTGAACAGAGTTGACAGACTAAAGTATGAACATACATCAGAAACTACAAGACAGGAGTGGAAGTCAGAATGTTCGCAATGCATAATGATAAAAGAATTTCTGAATTTAAATTAGACAGTGGAACAGAGTGCATTCTGTGATTCAGAAGCAGCTCTTGCATGAGCATGTAATGGCAAAATAATGCAGTCAAAGGAGCGCAATGAGGCCTGAAGCCGATAACAATGGAATAGCAACCACTCAACAGAATGGTGATGAACTAATTAAGAAATCCTCTATAAAAAGCCCAAAGGTTGCATAAAGAACAGTACTGTGCCATGACTTACATGACCTAATCAGCCCAGTAGTATGCATATAATATGCTTGAGATGATGTGTATTCACATGCACAATATCAAACCTATATGGGAACAGCTGAGAGTTGTAGTAAGGGTAAACCTAGTACAAATGTATTATTATAAATGGAAAGGAAATGGGTGTATAGGGCTGTCAGAAAGAGGGACGAGCAAGAAGAGGAATGCACAGATGGGAAACAAAAAAGATAGAATGAGATGGGAGTGAGCAGGGGCATTTTATTTATTTATTTAGTTAGTTTTTTTGTGGGACAGATGCCTGTTTTCTTTTTTTCCCCAATAAGGGAATGGTAGTAAGAGGAAAGTGTAGGCAGGAAAGAGGGTATAAGGTTAGTAGCAGGAGCAGACAGACAGACAAACACAACACATAGAAAAAGACCACCAGGAGAAGTGCTGACACAAAAGAGTAGAGAGACATAGAAAGGACAGCTGGTGATGAAAGGACTGAACCACAAACCGGGAAGAAATGTGAAATATAATGAAGGGGGAACACTATAACGGGGGGGTAGGGTGACAGCTGGTATTCATGCTGCACAGCTCTGGACCCAGTCAGAGGTCAGCCACCTCTATGACTGCCTTCCCCAAAAAAGCCCATCTGCTGGTGGCCTGATGTGCAAGGCCAGGCAGTGGTATGACTCTACCAGTCACGTATGGATGTACTCTAAGAAGACAATACAGACATCAAGCCTCCTGTCCACCAACACCATCACCACATCCTCCAACTCTATTTAGATTACGTACCATGCACCTTCCACTCATGTCCCCTGAAGGAATGCCTATGTCCCCTCACACTGGTGATAGACCACCAAAAGCCACCATGAAACCCATCAGGTTGCCTCCTGATAGCTGACCTATATCATTCTACAGATACAAGTCTGGAGGCAACTTGAGATGCATGAGGTGATGACAGGGCAGGCCAATGATGAGATAACTACTGCCACATCACAGCCACTGCTGTGACTAACACGGCATAAAACAGTAACATAATGAAGAGAAACAAAATAAAAACAACAAATAAAAACATATGAAGGATAGTGATGAAGAGAGGGGGAGGAGAAGAAAAAGACAGACAGAGAGCGAGAGATGCAACAGGGACAGACATTAGCAGTACTATGTAAAGAAGTACCTGGAAAAGTAAAATGTGACTAGCTACACAATGCCAATGTAGGGAATGCAACTGTAAGACTTTTGCAGGCAGTATGCCACAAGGAGTAGGATGACACAGTGCTTAAACAGTCCCCTGTGTTATGTCAGGAGAACAGTGCATGAATATGGCACACACTGAGATCACAGGGGTCACAGGAGGTGGAACAATACATCTCCAGTGCACTGCTATATGGGCAAAGAACAAGTAAGACTTTTCAAACATGGTCAACCATACTGCAGCCTATAGGCCATCAAGTGGGCCATGCCACTGGGACATAGTCACAGATGCCCAAATGGGTGGCCATTACATAGTATGACATATGCAAGTTATCCATACATGACAGACTATGCTCCTATGAGGCATGCCCAGGGTATTCCAGATAAAAGTGGCACTGTCAGGGGGCTTGGAAGAGATAGCACTTGTATAATGCTAAGCAAACAGACCAGTGCACCCTGTAAGGATGGCAGAGCTATGGAAATGCCATAGCAATGAGGAGGAGTAAACCTCCAGGTGTGATGTAGAGTATGACACAAGTTATGATGAAGGGACAACCATAGACTGGCCAATGATCAGTACCTTGACAGCGCTGGCACTTTACAGAAGTTTGATTGGTGGGAGAACACAGCAACCTGAATGCACAGTGCATGTGTGCTAGGAGGTTATATAATAGTTGGTAAAAGAGGGTTTTTCAGGTATAAAAATACATGCAGTTGTAGTATTGCAGTATATACATACCCCAGTGTCTTCAGAGCCTTTCCATATGCCTCTGAAATGTCAGCCAGTTATCATCAATTTAATTTCTCCAGCAGCTGAAAAACATAACAGAAAAGGAAAATGTCCATGAATCAAATGTACTTTACAGGCTAAGCAGTTAAGATTAAAATACATTATAATGCATCTGTCATGTGTACTTCCTGTAGACATATAGAGCACTTTGCCTAACTTTCTAATTCCATTGGTGAAGAAGGTAAAGGTGGTACTTCTTATGGTGACTGTAGTGATGATTACACTACTCACCAGTGCAGGTGATGCCTACACTGTTCACCTGTGATGGTGATGCTTACACTGCTCACCTGTGATGTTGATGCTTACACTGCTCACCAGTGTTGGTGATGCTTATGGTGATGCTTACACTGTTCACAGGTGATGGTGCTGCTTACACTGCTTACCAGTGCTGGTGATGCTTACACTGCTCACCAGTGATGGTGATGCTTATACTGCTCACCAGAACTGGTGATGCTTACACTGTTCACCTGTGATGGTGATGTCCATGGCATCATTCACAACACTAGCAAGGTAATATCAGGTATCCACATTGTAATGGGGATCCTCATAAGAGTTCCCCAGCAAGTGCTACTGGTGTTCTCTGTGAGCAAGGAAAAGAAAAGTCGTAAACTTCTTTGTGCAGCACATCCTTGTTCTACCACAGTCCGCATCCTCAGAAGCCATGTCCACGTCAAAGATCAGGGTGTGTAGGATTTATATTGATGCATGCTACATGCATCATGTAACATGCATGAACAGGCAGAAAGGGATGTGCGTGACAATATCACATAGTGGTACTTAAATGAATGGTGTAACCAGGCAGTTGTTTGTGGTGTGAATGGCAAGAAGTCCTGATTGTATACAACCTGTACAGCCCAAATCTCACTTGATTGCTATGTAGACCATCAGGAGCTAAAATATACCTTAACATCTCTGCATCCCCACAGGGTGTCAATGATCCAACCAGACAAGTGCAATGCATTTTGTGGTCTCTTGTGCATTTTTACTGCTGTCAAAGAAGAAGAATTGGCAGTGGCAGATTATAATAAGGGGGTATCAGGTGGCTGACTGGAGCCCACAGCTTCAAGGATGGGGCCCATTAGGCTGATTGCTAAATCATAGCAGGGTAAACATTAAAAAAGAAAATAAACTTCCCCTTTCCCACCCACCCAAATCTCCCAAACCCAATTAATTGGGTACTGTTAGTCTTATGACTGCTGTTGGGTACGCCTACTTTTATTGGCTTAAATGCTTTTGAGGCGATGAAAATAGCACCATTTGACACATTCAGTGCCAGTATGCAGGTTTTGAAATTGATTTGCCTTACAAGACAAAGTGTGTGTGTGTGTGTGTGTGTGTGTGTGTGTGTGTGTGTGTGTGTGTGTACATGCGTGCGTGTGTGTGTGTGTTTACATGCGTGCGTGTGTGCGCGTGTGTGTGTGTGTGTGTGTGTGTGTGTGTGTGTGTGTGTGTGTGTGTGTGTGTGTGTAAGACATAAAGGTGCAAGGAGTGCTGTCTGAACTTGCTCAAGGCCACACAGTAGGCAAACAAAGGCAGAAATAATCAAACCCTGTACTCTTGACTATAGGATACAGCTCATTAAGAGTGCAGAGTCTAATCCTCTGCATTAACTGCCAGACCCTCATTTGTTTGATAAATCACTAATGATTGCAGACAGTCAGTAATGCCAGCCATTAGAGTTTTTGTTTATAAAACACACGTGGATGCAAAACCTGCTCTGTTAAATTCTTTTAAGTCACTTAAAATACTCTGCCTCTTATGTCTGCAGTTTTGCAGAACATCTCTGACTTTGTATTTTTATGTCGTCTATTGTTACCTGATACCCCTTTTAGCACAGAGGACTTAACCTCTGAATGGTTAATGAGTTGCTTGCTGCATCCAGGGTGCAGGGTTTGAGTAACCCTCCCATTTATTTGCTTGCTGTGTAATTTTAAGCAAGTTATTTAACTACATTGTCACCCCTGAAACTGTATAATTTATCCAGATGACTTACCCAATTAACAAATATATAAAATAAAAAAAATTATGGTAAATCACAGAGGATTGCAGTCTGTAATGCCAGTCTTTCTGTTGTTTTGTTAGCTTTTTAAGTGAATTAGAAGTATCTGGCACTTAAGGCTCTGAGCTTTTAATAAACTGCTTCCTGTAGTCAAATGTACAGGGTTGGAGTCCTTCCACCCCCGTTTGCCTCCTGTATGAATTTGAGCAAGTCACTCACACAGTGGTCTAGGACTGCCCCAGAAAAGGAGCACTTTGTCAACTGGGTTTATCTGCTTAACGAATACATAAAATAAAGTAATATTCAAAAGTTGTCCCTTTTAGGGCATTTGCTCCCCCCCAAAAAATATATATATTTTTTTGGCTTTGCCCAGAATTCAACAGCAAAGAAGTTGAGAAATATTTTGGTTTGTTCCTTGTAAAATGTATAGCTTTCTGGAAAATTGTTGTGGATATTCTTCACTAAATAACGGTAGGAATGTGAGTTTCTGACTTTGAAGCCTTCAGAAAATGCTTATTAATGCAAAGATTTTTATTCTAGTAACTTTCTAAGTGTACAAGGAAAATATTTAAAGTATCTTCTTCTTGATTTTGGGTCTTGTCATAGATCCCAGATCTAAAAGGCTGGGTTGGTATGGAGAGTGCAGCTGGTTGCATTGAATGGTTCTTACAACACCAAGCTAAACTACTCGTCTTGGTTATTATTTATGTACTTGTTTATTCATTTTATTGCAAACAATTGTCTGAGTGTATGCAGTCATACAAGGGGCTGTAATTTGGTGCTCCTATCTGTGTGTGTGTGTGTGTGTGTGTGTGTGTGTGTGTGTGTGTGTGTGTGTGTGTGTGTGTGTGTGTGTGTGTAAATACTTGGTTTCCGTATCTCAGGTTAGTTGTGGTATAAAGGAAGGAACAGATTGCAGTAAACAGGAGCATCATCATATGAGCCATGTTCTTTGGGTATGATCCTTGGTCTCCTTGTTTTGTTGACTGCTACCGCGTTTATTATTTGGCTGTGAGTAAACTGGACAGCATGAAGTCAACAAGTTTAATGTTAATATTTTAACAATGAATACATGTTTAATTTGGCTTTTTTGCAGGAACAAGGGTGTGAAATACACTATGTTGGAATACAAGTGTTTAGGTGGTACTTAGTGCAGATGAGTAAGGCTTTGAGCTGTTAATGAGTTGCTTCCTGTAGTGCAGGTTTTAATTTCCTTGGCTAGAGTTTGTGTGTTGTGTGACTCTGACCAAGTCACTTAACCAGACAGTGCTCCTGGGCTGCCCCTGAAAAAGGACACTTGTGTCCAGTGGGCTGTCCTAATTTGCTGGCAAATATATTACACATTTGTCTTTTGAAGTCCTGCACCATTCGCATAGCCACTATTTAACTATGAATCCCAGTATGCATCTTGCAATGAGTTGCCAGACAGATTTTCAATACATGAGAGTTTTAAGAGAAGAGAAGTTTACTTTTGCTAATGTGAAGTCTGTTTTCAATATGAGAGTATTTTCTTTTGTTTAGCAAATTGCTGTTAGTGTTTTTTTTTTTTTTTTTTTTTTGTAAAACTTAAGTTTTAAATTAAATCCAAACCCCTGTCATCATTGTAAAAGTAAAGCAAAACATAGTATACACGAACTTGAGTGATACTTCATGATAACTGGGGAGAGGTAGCCAAGTAATGGAATTTTGGTCTCATGTGACCATGAGCCACCCCTGGTGGCAGAACTAGACAGAAGCCACAGCAGACTAGTATCTCCATTGACCATTTTAAGAGGTGGTGTCCCACATTTTGGAGATGGAAGGCTGAGAGCTATACCTATGAATTATAATGGTTTAGTTTGTTAAAGTCTATACTATTCCAAATCAATACTAAAAATGGTGAGCTGTAATTTTTACTCACCATAATATTTAAGACTTTGAACAAATTGCAAGAGAACGTCTTTTACTCAGCTTGTTACTGGACAATAAATAAAGCAAATAAATGAAAGCAGCACATTGGCTCAAATGAGGGGAAACACTTGGCTAGCCATAAAGTTTACTCTCATCTGGCAGCGGAAGTGAAATAAGAAGGAACAGCAACACAATCGTCTCACATCTGCATGGTGTAGCTCCTTCTAATATGACAATTATAATTGCTAGCCGTAGCCGTTATGTATCACTGCACACAGCTTATAACTCTCATCTCTCCCATTGTTATTAGAAAGTGTCAGTTTTAAGCTACAATATCAGTGCCATGACTTTCTTAGTGGCTCCATTAAATTATGATTTCCTAGGTACAGTTCAACAGCCATTATTCCAACTTTGGCAGTGCGATGATGTTATTACAGCCATGACTTGATACTTGATACACATGATAGCTTCACCTGCATTCAGCCAGTTAGGAAATTATTGACTCAAATTCATTCAGTCCTGAAAAGCTGTGCAGCTTATGGATTCAAGGTATTTCTAGTTTGGCAATAAATGTAACTGTTTGCAGAATGAAGTATCTTTGATGGGGGCAGAGGACAAATGCCATACACATGGTGGAAATTGTCTGCCACTTGTATCTACCTATTGTTGGAGGCCTCCAACCAAAGATAACTATATGGACTGAGGAGCACTGCATATGTAACATGCTGTGTAGCATAGGAAGGTTGTCTAACTAACATTAATGTTTATCATGTTACCTGGGGACCACCACATGGATTGCACATGACATAATGAGGAATGACTTGCAATGAGCCTCACAATCCTGTTGTTGAGCACCTACAAAGACCAGGGGACACAAAAGACTGGACATTGGTTGTGTGGATACCATACATGCTGTTTGTTTGAAACATTTTTCTTGGAGGAGAAACAAAATGCAGTACAGTGTATAGGTAACACATGTCACAGACCTCCACTAGGAGAAACAGACAAGATCACCTGTAGTCATCCACATGTGTAGTGGCAGCAAAATATTTGATGGTGTAAGGGCATACTATACAGACTTCATGTACAGATGCAGTGCCATCCACATTCATTGCCATGGTAGGTGTCATTGATACATACTGGACAGTATGGTATAATAGAGACACATTTATAACCAGCTACAAGAAGCTGCCCCAAGGTGGCAACTTGTGGTGGTGGCCTGTGTCTTTGTTGGCATGTCTGTTTATACTGGGCAGTGAGGTGGGAGGCAGTACTGTTACTATACCAGCTATTAGTGGCCAGGCATTTGCCATGTGTTCATCTTCATAATTACAGTCTAAGGTGGTTCTTAAATAGCAAAAAAGAATGGAGACGTTCTCCCAAGCAGAGACTGTCATCCTGCTGCAAGGCTTGTATGAATACAGTTGACAGGTCACTTAAATGACAAGAGAAACTGGGCCTTGCAGGACTATATATATTGAGACCTTGCTGTCGATAATAAATGCTGTTGGTAGTCATAATAGATCAACACCATGAGTGTACCACAGGGGCAGTGATATTGTCCATAACCAGCCTTTCACAAGACAGGATGGCCATGGGTGGGGGTCTACCCATCTACCTACATAGACAGCAATCATAGACACAGAGAAGTTCCTAGTATCTGTTTTTGGAGTGACAGACCACTCCCTCATAACCAACGGAGGACTGGACATTGGAGTGGAACTTTCTGACCACCATAAGAGTCCATGGGTGAGGCCCCCGTGGGTATGCTTTTACATATGTATCATGTAGTGCAACATGCCGAAGTCAGAAACTCTCACATAGTGAATATGTTGATATCATTCTTCAGGAACTTCAGGGCTTCAACTGCTATGGTAGTTTGCACAAGGTAGATGAGCTTGTATTCCTTGTATGCTGTACTATTTAACAGCTGATGCAGAACTGCAATGTGGGATTGTCCCTAAGTAGCATTGGTATTCTAGGGTGTTTCTGTCTGCTTTCCAATATTCAGTGTATGGGTTTTCCACCATGGATGTTGGCATGCCTGATATAGGGTAAATATCCTAAACTCATGACATTGACAGTCAAAGCATGGTGTATTCTCAATCTGTAGCCACAGTGCCACTACCAGGTATGGGTACTGTGTAAGGCATCCCACCATCCCCTTCCAGTGATGGAGCTTCATTACCTGGCCAACCTATCATTCACTTTCAGGTGACCAGTGTGGGACAGGAGTTGGCTACCACATCAGCTCAATGTACACCCTCATCTCCTCCCTGGCAGCAGTAGGTGCTGGAGTCACCAATGAGCATGGGGACAACAGTAAGCAGTGGAGTGCCAGTGGAAGACAACTAAGTGTACACCCTATTCCCAAGCTAAATGTCTCCATGGTCATCATACAGTGGATGTGCAGAACACTCATACAGGTACACCCTGGTGCAAAGCTGATCAATGAGGTGCATGGGCTATATGATGACATCAGAGAGGACTTTGCCTATTTAGGTAGCATTTTGAAAGATGCCAGGGAGTGCCTGCATCCTCCATGGTCCTGTGTTCTACTACACACATGGATGACACTGTTCATGGGACAGACCTTCTTCTGCCTCCAGTGCAGAAAGCCACCATGGAATGAGTAGGGCTCAGTCAAGATCCTATAGCGTCACATTCTCTATGCCTTTTGTCAGTGCTGAGGGCATTGCACCCCTCCCATGGATGCACAGGTGTACAGGATGTATATGTTGGACATTCCCACAGCTACTGCTCACAAAGCACACCATCCTTTGTGCCAGCAGCTGGTCTTGTCAGTGACAAAGGACTCCATGTGAACAGGTATTTGCATGGTTGGTACTCACACCTACTGATGGTGCCCTAAACCTGTCACACAGAAACCTGCACTGTGTGGTAATATCTGAAGGACTGTGTCTTACCTTAGACAATCTGAACAACCCCCTCAGCTCTGAACACGTACCCACACTGGAAAAACAACCGTTCCTTACATAGTCTTCCAAGCATGCCACAATCACCAGGCTATAACAAAAATGCACTCCTAATTCCCATTCAATCACAGCCACTGAGGCCTTCAACACCTGTGCATATTAAGGCAATGATGCCCTTCCCTCTGGGGTATGTTACTGGGTTTCTTGTGTCTGATGCAGTGTGGACAGTCATTGCCCTGTACAGCAAAGCCTGGTCATGTATTGCGTATGTCACTGTTAATGTTTGCTATGTCTAATCTAGCCCATAACTGTGAGCCAGACACAACCTGTTAGCCAGTGCCATGGAATACAGCACCTTCCTCCACCTAACAAGGTTATCCACTGTAGACAGAACTTCCACAGACCCCTTACTATGCATCTATTTCACTGCTAGCACTACCAAATCCTCCCCTCCAATGTCAATACCACGCTCTATCTGTCCATGTACTATCATGTTATGTAAAACTACACACATGGCAAATATCTTGCTGCAGGTTTCCAGAGCATACTGCAGTATGCTAACAGATGCAACTAAGGCATCTAAGCAGTGGAAGAGGGCCTTCATAGTTCCAAACACATGTACTACAATAGTGTGGGTCTGCAACAGTATGGAGTTGTAAACACTCTCTGCCATGGTCTGTGGGTTTTGTATGGGTGTCGTTAACCATGTCTCAGCTGAGTTCTTGATGACAGTGGGGTTGCAGCTGATGGCATCAAGTACTGCAGGAAAATGGGCTATGTCACAGAATGCCTACATGGTGTTGTTTCTGTCTTCTACAGTATGGTGAAACCACATAAGCTTTTCCATGTGCTATTGCATGGTATTGAGAAAATGATGTTGTATCTGGGAGGCAGATGCCTGGAACATGCCCACTGTGTTCCTAGTTGGCCAGTAGAAAGTCCCTGTAGCAAAGGTAGTCAATGCAACACCGTCTGTTGTGTCCTCAGGAATGGAGATTCCATGCATCACATGAGTCTGCTTGTAAGGGTGGTGCATGTGTATCAATTCCTATATGGTGACTTTGTCAACATGGTAGCAGTCCACTCTTTGCATGTCATGGAAGTATGAAATGATAGGTGCAGTGAGATATTTTAATAGTATGGAGGGTGATGACATACACCACTGTAGCTACTGACTGAGAGAGCAGCCTCAAGCATGCACATATCTGCTAATCCTGCAGCTACCTGTCACATATTTTTAAATGGTCTCTGTTCACTAGAACTTTATGACATACAGCTCCACTGATGGTCACACCTCATCATGTAATTTTTATTCATTTCTGAATTGTTCTGCCATGCCGTTCACCCTCATTTGCGTTCACCAATGCCTCATTATCCAAATGTTGCTCATTTCAGTCTCATTATATGGTTATTAGCATACTGTGATGACTGTGGTACTTTGAGATGTTGTGCAGCCATGCTACTAACATGTCTGAATTGTTTTCACCCTCTGAGCCACAATACATCAAACAGTTTTGCCTTACACATTATATTTTTCATTGAATCCTGGCTTATGTCTGAAGACACTTTTGAAGCATTGGAGTTAAAAGGCACAGAAATAAATATTAATATACTGAGGGCACAGAATAAAACCATCAACTCAAATATCACTGGCTTGAATATCAAAACAGAAAGTATGTTTTCCTTTTTCATATCATAAGAGAATAAAAAAGTATAAAATCTCCACCAAGACCACATTTTACTCCATAAAAAAATATACAGTAAGAGCTTTCATTTCCATAGACGTCTTCAAACTGTGCATAAATAACAACCCTAGATAACCTGGGTAATCAAACTCTTAATTAAAACAGTGTGACATATTTTAGGGAGCCAATGTCCTTCTTTTCAAAAGCATCATGAAATTTTCCATTTTATTCAAACCAGGAAAATGGCAGGCATCTAGTTTTAAATGACAACAATATTCCTGCAAGACCTATGTTAACGCCTGTTCCAATGTTTTGATGTAATGAGATTCAATGGAAGGAGTCTGACCATTTGATTGTCAATGAAATGATCATTTAATGATTATAAATCTTATAGGTACATAGACAGAAATATGGGTCTACTGAATTAAATCCAAAGAGCCAAACAGTGACATTAAAACATCAACCACAAAATTTCAAAAATGTGAGCATTGCCATGCAACAAGACATGCACCAAGGAATAACTTTGGCACGTGCAAAACTTAATGTAAAAACAATTTTAAAAAATAGTTGTTTTTCAGGGGAAATCCAACTGTACCCCCCACACCCCTACTAATTATATATACTAACTCTGAAATAAAATATCAGGGAAAGGGCATATTCCCCAGCCCCCTAGAATTATGTGATCTTGCACACCTGTCAACCATCTGCTTAGTCAACCGTTTTTTTTTGTCTAAACAAATGTTGACCAAAGACTTAAAATAATTGAAAGACCAAAATGATGACTCTTTTAACATCAAACACAAAATGTCAACAACATAAACACTGGCTCGTTAACATGCATATGTTAAGAAATAAGCTCAGTCCATGCAAAATTAAAATACAAAAAAAAAAGAATAAAAACATATTTTGTAGGGTGCTAGCACCCCTGCACCGCACCCCCAGCTAATTATATAAACTTACCTCAAGATCACACAATACTGAATAGAGTGCATATTCCCCAACCTCAAGAATTGTGTGATCTTAAACACCTGATGACCATCTCATTAGTCAAACAAATTTTTTCGACTAAACAAATGTCAACCAAAGACAGTTGCAGCTAAATTCAGCACTATATATATATATATATATATATATATATATATATATATATATATATATATATATATATATATATATATATATATATATATATATATATATATTGGTCCCCTTGAATCCCGACAGCCAAAACACCGACATGGGCAACGTGTGAGCGCGAGTCGGTAAGTGTGCGATAGTGAGGGATTTAGCATTAGGGAGCGGACAGGTAAGTGTGCGATAGTGAGGGATTTAGCGTTAGGGAGCGGACAGGTAAGTATGCAATAGTGAGGGATTTAGCGTTAGGGAGCGGACAGGTAAGTGTGCGATAGTGAGGGATTTAGCGTTAGGGAGCGGACAGATAAGTGTGAGATAGTGTGGGATTTAGGGTTAGGGTGAGGGAAAGGTGAGTGTGCGGTAGTGTCGGACTTAGGGTGTGGGTAAGGTAAGTGTGCGATAGTGACGGACTTTAGGTGTAGTGGCGGGTTAAGTGAGTTAGGTTTAGGGTGCGGGTAGGGTAAGTGTGCAGTAGTGTCGGGCCTTCGGGTTAGGGTTTGGGTTACGGTTAGTGCATGTATAGTTGTGTGTAATGTGTAGTTTACGTTTTGTGTGTCGGTGTTTTGGGTGTCGGTGTTATGGTGTTCAGTTTTGTGAGTTGTCGGTTTTGTGCGTTTTCGGTGTTTTGGTGTCGTTGTTTTGAGGGTCGGGTTTGTGGCTTGTCGGTGTTGTGATAGGGATCTATATATATATATATATATATATATATATATATATATATATATATATATATTTATATATATATATATATATATATATATATATATATATATATATGGGTGTACTTTCCTGCAATGAAAATTCACTTTTTCAAAATGGGAAAGTACATCTCCACTTAAGCGAAAAGGGCAATTTAACGAAAGTGCAGTTTCGCTTAAGCTCACTAGACTGAACCTACCGCACCACAATGGAGGACATTGAAAAATGGGCTATGTCCCCCACTGTGGTGCAATAGTCATGGACCTTAGGGTTAGGGCACGAGCCAAGGTAAGGGGATAGCCCTACTAACTATCCCCTTACCCTAACGCATGTCCTCACCCTAAGGTCCATGACTATTGCACCATAGTGGAGGACATAGCCTGATTTGGAATGTCCTCCACTGTGGTGCGATAGTCACGGACCTTAGGTGTAGGGCACAGGTCAAGGTAAGGGGATAGCCCTACTAACTATCCCCTTACCCTAACCTGTGCCCTAACCCTAAGGTCTGTGACTGCTAGCCCGTTCGGTCTAGTGGGTTTGCGAGAGTGCACTTTTGTGAAAGTGCACTTTCGCGTTAGTGTGGGTGTACTTTTGAAGTTCGAAGTAGTGAACTTTCATTCTTCAAAAGTACACCCATATGTGTGTGTGTGTATATATATATATATATATATATATATATATATATATATATATTTATATATTTAAAATAATTCACAGACCCAAATGTCGACATTCTTAACATCGAGCACAAAATCTCAATGATGCAAAATGCTGGCACATTAATACGCATGTGTTAAGCAAAAGCCTCAGACCATACAAAATTAAAATACAATAAAAAATAAAAAAAAAAGTTTTGCAGGGTGCTAGCCCCTCTGCATCCCACACCCCCAGCTAATTATATACACTAAATCTGAGATCATACACTATTGGGGAGAGGACTTATTCCCCAGCCCCAAGAATTGTGCAGTCTCATACACTGGCAACCATCTCCTTAGTTGACCAAATTGCATCAATTATACAAATGTCAACTAAAAAAAGATTCAAATAAATTTACTGCCCCCATATATTTATATCTTGTAACAGGCTGAGTATAGAAAATATGTATTATTACACCTTTAAGAGTGACAGGTAGCATTTGGACAGAATAATTATTATTTTATTATTTTACATTTGTTGACTGGGCTAGTCTAGCTAGATATATGTCCATTTTCAGTAGAGGCCCGGGGAGAAAAGCTCCAAACATGAATAATGACAAAGTGAACAATGCATAGAACCATTAAGAATACAATACAGAGGTAGCATTGGTCTAGTGAACAGTTATAATAATACATTTGTATACTAAACAGTTTTAGTAAAAATTAACTAAACAATTCTACTAAAATTAAACTAAAACAATTCTACAAATCACACTAGAAGGTATGAGCAAGTCTTAGTTAAGGGAAAGAATAGATATGTTATTGTCTTATTCCAGAGGAAGAGTAGTAAATAGATTTGGAGGCAAAGGTTAAAGGAGAAGGGATAGGGTTAAGAATAGAAAGGGAAAAAGATCTCAGTCTGGGTTAGTGCATGGACAAAGCCAATGAGCTTTCAGATGTTCTTTAAGATGTTTTTTAAAAAGAGACGTAGATGCAAGGGTAGATAATTCAGCAGGAAGCTGATTCCAGAATTTTCCTGCAGTGTTTGAGAAAAGTGAATCCCCGGCTTTGTTGTTAGCTTTATTTGAGGAAACTAGAAGCTTGTTAGCAGAGTGTAGTGTAGCTAGATTAGTGTATGGTGTAATTAGATTAGTGAGGATAGGGGTGTTGTTAGGGTGGTACAGGATCTTTTGCGTAATAAGTAATTGTTGAAAGAGTATATGGTTTGTCACTTCTAGCCATCCAAGTTGTTTGAGGTTAAGGCAGTGGTGAGTTTTAAAGGGGGAACGTGATGAATCTAGCTATGCTATTATAACAGGTGGAGAGTTTAGAGAGGTTGTTTTTGGATAGGTTGATATATATAACAGAGGCATAGAAGAGGGTGGAAATGAGGTGGGTTTGGGCAATTGTTTTCCTTGCAGAAGGGGTAAGGAAGGGTTTTATTCTATAGAGGGTGCCAAGTTTTCTGTTAACAGACTTTATAGTGGAGTTTATGTGTTTATCGTAGTTGAGACAATTATCAATAGTTACACCTAGTAGGCGGGTTGTAGTCTCTGGGTTGATGTTGGTACCATTGTTAGAGGTTAAAGAGAAGAAAGGAATGGGTGATTTATGAGTAGGAGTAAAAAGCAGTAGTTTTGTTTTTTTGGGATTAAGGAGGAGGCAGTGTTGCATAAACCAGTTTTCAACATTCTGAAAAACAGTTTGGGTGAGGGAGTGGAGAGAGGATATATTCTTGGCTGTACAGATTAAGGTGGAGTCATCTGCATATTGAATGCAGGTGGCTTGAGGTATGTTCATGTGTAAGTTATTAATAAATAAGGAGAAGAGAAGGGGACCTAAGATAGCGCCCTGGGGTACTCCAATATTTACTGGAAGTAGTGAAGACAGATTGTTATGCCAAAGTACCGCTTGCTGTCTATTTTCCAGATAAGACCTAAACCATTGTATGGCTTGAGGATCAAGAGAGTGAGCCTTTAGTTTGTCTAATAGTAGGTTATGGTTAACCATGTCAAAGGCTTTTGACAGGTCAATGAATAGTGCAGAGGAAAATGAGTTATTGTTACGATTTTTATATATAGAGTCGGTAAAGGATAAAAGGGCAGTAGATGTGCTATGGAATGGCCTAAAGCCATGTTGGCAGTTTGCCAGTAGGTTATTTTGTAGTAAGTGGTTAAGCAGTTGTTTGTGAATACATTTTTCCATTATCTTAGCTAATGGGGAGAGTAGAGCAATAGGGCGAAAGTTAGAGAGCTCAGTAGATGGTCCTCCTTTATGTAGAGGGATGATATGGGATATTTTCCATAAAGCAGGGATTTTGCCCTCAGAAATAGTTCTGTTGATAAGGATAGAGATGGGATAGTCTATGGCTGTTGCGGCTATTTGTAGGTATTCAGATGGGAGATGGTTGGCAGAAGGGGTGCAAGGTTTCAATTTTTGAAGTAGCTTACTGATGAGAGATGTAGATACAGGTTGTATTTGAAAGGTGGGTAAAGAAGTATTGCAGTTATTTGGTTGGGAAGCAGTGAGGGGTGGTAAAGAATTGGCCAGGGTTTGAATGACATCTGTGAAATAGTTATTAAAGGCAGTGGGGATTAGGTTGGAGTTGCTATTGTTGAAACCGGTTGTGTCAGGAGTAGTAGTGTGACCTGGCTGAAGAAGTTTGTTTATCCCAGACCAGAATTTTTGTGGAGTTTGTTGATTGGTTTGTTGAAGGTGTAGGTAGAAATCTTTTTTGTCTCTAAGAATATCCTTTTTGGTGGCATTTCTTAGCTGTTTAAATTGAAGGTGGGTTGTTGGACATTTAGTAGATCTCCATTTGTCCCAGATTTTATTTCTGAGGAGTATCTTTTGCCTAGTTTGTTTTGTGAACCAAGGGGCAGATTTATTTTTTATTCTAGTGGAGCGATAAAGTGCATGGGAGTCTAGGATTTGAAGAAAGTTCATATTAAAATAGGTAACAGCTTCGTCTAGTTCTAGATAGGTTAGTGGTGACCAGTCACATGCTTGCAATTCGGTTAAGAAGCTGTCTAGATTAAAGATTTTTTTTAAGCGGGAGGTTTTGAGATTATGAGTAGTTGCAATATGGACTTTTTGTCTAATAATGTAGGTAAGTACATGGTCACTGATATCGTCTGGAAGGGTTCCTGGAATATAAGATTCAGGGTGGCTATTAATAAGAATCCAGTCCAGAGTACTTTCCTTGTTACTAGGTTTATGGATTCTTGTAGGAGTTGTTATTAATTTTGAGAATCCAAAGAGGTTTATGTGGTTGGTAGGGTTTAGAGAACTGCAAGTGGACTAGTCTATGTTAACGTCACCAAGTACAATGGTCTCCTGGGGTAGTTGAGTAGAGAGGTGACTCAGCAGATTCTCTAGAGAATACGTGTTATTACCTGGAGGTAGATACATGCAGATTATATAGATAGATTTGGAGTTATTGATTTGGAGTTTGATAGATAGGGTTTCAGATTTGGAGTCTAATGATGGAAGCACATTAATGGGGGAAATTTGGAGATTAGATTTATAGAGAATGGCTAAACCCCCACCTTTTATATTTTACAGTCATTTTTGAGGATGTTATAGCCAGGAGGGCTAATTTCCTGGTCTAGAGTAGATGGTTTTAACCAAGTTTCTGTAAGACATAGAATGTCAAATGAGTGTAGATCAAGGAGTGCATGCAGGTGGGAAATTTTATTGTTAATACTTCTAATGTTAAGGTGAGCTATCAGAAGGGAGTTAGATGGATTCGTAATTGTAGAAAGTATGGGTACTGTAAAATTGGTAGGGTTAGTGGGGGAGCCAGTACAGGGGCCAGGGTTTGGATGAATGTCACCGTCTAGGAGGGGGTGTTGCTGGGGGTATTGTAGAGATTTTAGGAGTTTATAGAGGTTATTAAAAGTCTTTTTGGTAGAGAAGTAAATAATGTGGGTTGTTCTGTGGAATTCTGGTAATATATAATTAGAGAAACAGGTTATGCTACTATGGTTAAGGGAAAAGGTGAAAGAAGATGGTAAAGTCTGTAGGCTGTAATGTTTTTGTTCAGACAGAGAAAGATGTTCGTAGGAGATAAGTGAATAAGGTATGGTAAGAAAGGCTAGTATGGTAGTTATGAATAAAAAGGTGGTGAATATAGTTTTATTTGATGGCACCATAGCACAAGGATTTAAGTAGGGAGTAGTTTGTGTTAGTAGGTGAAGTAGTAACGAAAAGAGAATGTATGAAGAGGTTGAGCAGGTTGTAAGTTAAGTAGGTGAGAAATTAACAGGGGCTTAGATAGGAGGTAGAGTAGTGTAGTGTAAGGTTGGGAAGTGAAGGGAGTGGTTTGAAAGAGAGTTTAGTAGTACTAATCAGGAGAGAGAGTTATGGGTGTGGCTTGGTGTTGATGAGGTTTGTGATAGGAAGAGATAGGATGAGGGAGTGGTTAGTGAAGTATAAGTTTAGGACTACTGGGGGTGGGTGAGATTTGGGGGTAGGGTAGGGGAGCGGAGTGAGCCCGCAGGGTGAACGGAGCGGGTTGAAACAGAGAATGGAGCAGCTAGAGGAGAAACAATCAGCAGAGCTGAATATTGAAGGTAAGTCAATTATGCCTAAGGTAAGAAGAAGCAGAGAAAAGTTAGGAGTCTGTTAGAAAACAGGCGGGTATAGCAAGTTAGAATAGAGGGTAAAGTGTGAAGTTTAGTGTAGTTTAAGGTCAAAGAAGTGTAGAATAATAAAACAGAATAGCAAATGAAAAGCAGAAGAAATATTGGATGTGATAGAGGTGCCACCTATAGGGCAAAGCTAGTATTACAAGCAGTTACAGAAAGGGGGGTAGGCTGTGACAGAATATGGAAGGAGAAAAGTTAGTGAGAGGGGGACTAAAAGGTGGTGTAGGAGTGAGGTTAACAAAGGTAGCTAGTTGGGGGGGGGGCTGTTGGCTGACCGGGCTCAGAGCGTGCTTTAGAACCCCTGGAGCAACAGTGAACGGTAGTATATTTATTTATTTATAGACACAAAGAGAGTGTGTGTTATAACATTTACTTTGATTTTTTTTTTTTTTTATTTCAGAGTAGGAAGATCAAAATCATAAATTAAGAGGAGGAAAAATAGAGAAACCATATGAGAAATCTCTGTAAAAAAATGTGAAAACACATAAAGTCAGCCTGAACAGCCATGGGAAATGTATGTGGTGGATGAAGGTAAGAAAGCAACTAATAAGGAGTGTAAAAAGGAAAGACAGACAGACAGACATGCATAATAGGTGGCAAAAACCAGGTAAAGTAATAAACAGAGAAAAGTGCGTAAGAGGAAACAGAGAGATAGATGAAAGCCAGTATGTGCAAAATTCCCATCTTATAATGTACAGGGTGAAAATAGTTTAATTTTCATTACAGTGGCATTTACATGTGAAAGATTCATTAGATGCTCTTATGGCTTGATCACACCTTATCCAGTACCATTTAAAATGCTGAGTAGGAAGATTTTGCTATTTGCTTGGTCCTTAGCCAGTGCTTTAATTATTGTGCAACAAGAGTATGCTCTTAGCTTGTTATATAACTTACTCCATTCTACTAAAAATAGAAGCTTGAGGCTCAGTTGCTTATCTTTGTAATGCCTTTTTAAATCTGAAGAGATATTGTACAGTTGTTGACAGCCTTGTGGTCCTTGTAAGATTGTTTGCATGTCTACAGCAGAACAGAACTTTTTTTGTGCATGACTTTGTGGGTGAATGTCATGCATGTACCTAAGTTTGTTTTCTACTGACATCCATTTTAATATCCTGAGTTTGGAACAGTGATGAGTACTTGTCATTTCATTTGCTGCAGAATTTAACTGCCTTATTGTAAATGGAGGTTATGCTAGTTAAATTGATCGTTTTGAGACTCCATTGCCCAAAAAACCTATAATAGTTTAGGCAGAAGCAGAGCTTGTGCTCCTGAAGTTCTTTGCCTTGAGTCAGGTAGAAAATGCTTATATCATCCCTAGTATTTTTATAGGCTCAAAGGTACATAGCTAGTTACTTGGCATGCCATCTAGGAAACCTTTGAAGAGCTTAGCTTAACTTTCTCAACTGCCCCAGAGTACTGCCGGCTTGAGTGACTTGTTCACTCACATAGTAGGCAAGTGAAAAGAGAGGGAATCAAACTCTGGTCTGTAGGAAGATGCTCCATAGCAGCTCATAGCTTTAAAATGTCCTTAATTATAAGGTTTGTGCATTTTTGTACGTTAAGCTTATAATCAATGTAATCCATGAATATTTTCATGATGTTATTCCAATTCTGGTTAAGAGGTGTGAAAATCTGCTGAGGGTTACTGAAAAAGCATTTGATTTTGAAATTTTTTTTAATTCAGTCTTTTTTTTATTTTGGAGTAATTTACCCTGATTTACCCACTCACTGAATTGGATTTCTCCTGATCTATTATGATAACGGGAAGCTCTTTAGCATAGTAAACAAGAGTTGAGTTATCAGCAAATTGTATCAATTCAATGCTTTAATATGCTGTTGCATATTACTGGTAAAGATGTTGAAAGATAATGGGTCAAAGACAAACCCATATATAACACTGATGCTTGGTACGAATGAATACGAGAATTGTCCTTGCCATTGGATGGCTGAGGTTCTTTTACTGAGGTATCCCGTAAATGAACATCCAACATGTTGCAGTCTATTGACAAGAAACTTATTATTTACAACATCAAAAGCCTTGGAAAAATTGAAGAACATGAAGAACACAGCCGCTGAAATAAATCCTTTAACTTTTTGTATGGAGATGTAATCAACTATCTTTGGTAAATCAGATTGTGTACAGTGGTCTGTGTAGAAATCATGTTGTATTGTCATGATTAAATTGCATTAACTTAAGCAACTCATGAGCTAAGTGTGAACAGCACATTCAAAACTTTTAGATAGTGAGTTAAATATAACAATAGTTGTATAATATTTCACTTCTCTTACACAAAGGTATCATTTTAGCTTGCTTCCAAAAGTTGGGAAATGCTGTTAATTAATTTACTTAATAAAAGTGCTATAAAAGGGGATAATTTCTTCAGACAACCTGCGGTAAACTGTCACTGGAGAAGAACCATGATCTCTCAGCTTAAATAGTTGCTACTTTGTCTAGTGACATAAAGGAGTTAAATGTGGGATGTATTAAGAGATAGCTTAGTTTGTAATGGAGGAGATATGGAATTGTCTTGTTGGATACTGTATTTTAATATCAGAGATTTGAAGAACTCTCTGGACTTAGTGGCAGTATCCTGAAGCATAGGAAGGTCAAAAGAGTTTTTCTCCGGCTGATTTAGCTGCATTTCCAAGTAGATTGTTTATTACATTCTAGAAACTGACAGAGTTGCTAAAATATACTTTTTGTAGATATCTAAATTAGTCTTTGTAAGCTTTTATAATTAAAAGCTGGCAGCTGTTACATGCTGTTCTGCTTTTGTCTGGGATTGTTCAAATCATTCTTTTGCTTATATGGTTTATGTGCTTCATCATGTAAAATTATACTGTTTTTAAGGTCAAGTTAATCCATGATAGAGTGTTGTTCCATGGCCACAAAGTGGATGTAGGAGATATTTGTCCAGTAGGTTTAGGAAAAAAGGTATGTTGGATGTTCAAACCAGAGATAACACCTTGAGCTAAATCTAGGCATCTCCATTTGGGTTCTATGGTGTGGGTTTTTTTGGAAATTTTTTAATGTTGCAAATATTGGGGGGGGTGTTTATAAGGACTGATTGTTGTGGTTTAGGTTTACAGACTGCAAATTTAGGAGGGTGGCCACCAAAGTGGGTTGGTAAAGTACTACTAAGTTTATTGTTACTGGGTAGTTTAGTAAGGATCCAGTCTAGTATATTTACTGTTCTACACTAATCAGCCCTATGAACTGGTTTAATTATTAGTCGAGTAAGTCCCATGGAGAAGATGTCAGCAATTAAGTCTTCACTTGATTGCTTGTTCCAAGGTATGCTGAAGTCCCCTAGTAAAATTAATTTACCAGGACAGTTGTCTTGGAACCAGGATACAGATTCTAGTAGCAGTTCGATGGCATTTTTGGGTTTCAGGTAGATGTATCCCATATAGAGATGTTTGGTGTTCATTCTAGCGACAGGGACCAGCAATGGTTTTCTTACAGTGACAGACAGAGACTGATCTAGATCCAGCTTTAATTTCATTGTTGCCTGGAATTAAATAACATCTCCAACAGGTCTTTTTATATTGTCTATCCTTTCAAATAGTTACATAGCCAGTAACTGAAATTCACGGATTTATATAACTGGCTTAAGCCATGTTGATATGTATTCCTGGCTATAATGTTGACACTCAAGGTTTCTTTGAACATATTTTACTACAAGGGCTTCTGGTGTTAAAATTAGTTATTTTTAGGCTTTTGCTGAAGTGAAGTGGGCAAATGGGGTTTGTAGTAGTTAGGGTATGCAATGTCCATTGGTCCTGGATTGTGCCCAAAATCACCTAAACAACTTAGCAACAGAAGGATAATTTTGATAAGATGGCTTAAAATGGTCTGAATTTAGTGTGTGTGTGTGTGTGTGTGTGTGTGTGTGTGTGTGTGTGTGTGTGTGTGTGTGTGTGTGTGCGTGTGCGTGTGCGTGTGCGTGTGTGTGTGTGTGTGTGTGTGTGTGTGTGTGTGTGTGTGTGTGTGTGTGTGTGTTGGTATATATCATCTTTGCAATGATTTTCATTTCAGTAAATTTATAAAATGAATATCCTCATTCTAAATGGGGGATTGTTTTATACTAAAAGTAACATTTATAGCATATGTAGATGAGTTAAATATTATCATGTGCTGGAGTTTGTGATCTTCATTCAACTAAATCTGAAATAGTTAAGGTGAACGATAGGAATAAAAATTGGTTAAGTAGTATTAGTTTGCCAAGTTTCATACTGTGATTTAGTCTGTGAGTGACTACTGAGTAAAGAAAATATCTGTTCAATTTAAGTAATACTAGTAAAGATGGAAAATGCAATGGATATCAGTTGTAGAAAGGGTTTGTTAGATGAATGATGCTTGGAAGGTAGTTTAAATATATTGGAATGGATAATGGTAATGGTAAATGTCTAGCTATAGTAAATTGCATGCTATGTAGTACACTTGCTAGAATAAATTTGATAAAACTCATCATGGAGACTTATAACTCATCCACAATGTCCGTTTTATTTATGTAACATTGCTATAGAAAACTGCAAGTCACTTTCTAATAGCAATTTATTAGATATCTCATGAAAACTGGAAAATTGGCAACTCAACTACAATGTTTTTTCCTAGAACATTTCTGCCAAATATCCAGACATTACAGCTACCACTTCTCTACAGTGCTTAGAAAAGATTTTGTCCGCACATTTTTAATTAAATCATCACAACTACCGGCCTCCTCTTGACAGTACTCATTTCCTTATTACTTTTGGTAGACCACTCGAGACCCCTCGTGCCAGTATGCCAGCCCTGAAGTACCACTACTGTTCCTCCCTCAGGCTAACCACAAAGTACAGTTTTGTACCTACCATAAATGTAGATGTCCGAGAGGTATGCATCTGCAGTCCTAACAAATGGGTTGTCCTGCCTCAGGCAGCCCTTCGGTCGGCCGGATTCCAAAGTCTGGGTCTGGCCTCGGCTGATGTCGCACTTCACCCGATGTCATAGCTGCTGTCAATTGGGTATAAAGGCATCAGCCGACGCCATTTTCCTCAGTGTTTCTTGCCCCAGATGCCAGGTGCCCTCTAGGAAGGCTAAATTTGGATAAATGCAAATGATTCCAAACAGTAGAGAGCAAACAAAAATAAACATGTATGTACATATATACAAACAAATACACCATAATAGATTCCCCCAGCTAGCTACAAGATGGGCAAATACCCTTGGAGTACCACAGAGGGGAAGGCGGGTGGGTAATCCTGACTGCAGATGCATACCTCTCGGACATCTACATTTATGGTAGGTACAAAACTGTACTATGTCCTTCAAGGATGCATCTGCAGTCCTAACAAATGGGTAGAATACCATAGCCAAACTGGGGGAGGAGGCACTAAGAAGATCATGGTGTAGTTAAGATCCCTTGCAAAACAGCAGTGGCAAAACCTGCTCGGGATCTGGAGTATAAAGGCAGATTATAATGCTTGGCAAATGTATGCACGGAGCTCCAAGTAGCAGCCTCTAAAATGTCTTTGGTAGCCACTCCTCGTAAGAAAGCTGTAGTAGTGGCTGTAGCCCTTGTGGAGTGAGGTCTGATGTTTTCTGGAGTTGTCTTCCCATGAAAGGAGTAACAAAATCTAATGCAATTTCCTATCCATTTTGAGATTGCCTGTTTTGAAATTGCTTTTCCTTCCATTCCTGCTGCATATGCTACCAGAAGCTGGTCAGTTTTTCTATTGTTCTTGGTTCTGTCCAGGTAGTAGCGCAATTGCCTGTGTACATCCAAGGTGTGCAGTAGTCTTTCCCCCCTGTTCTGTGGGTTGGGGAAGAATGTTGGTAGGTGGATTGCTTGGTTCAATGATACCCTGGAGACCACCTTTGGCATAAAAGTAGGGTTAGTTCTCAAGGACACTCTATCCTGATGGAAGATAAGGAAGGGCTGTACTGCCATTAATGCCTGTAATTCAGAAACCCTTCTTGCTGAAGTGATTGCAAGCAGGAAAGCAATTTTCCAAGATAAGAACTATAATTCTGCTGTTGCTGCTGGTTCAAAAGGGGGAAGTGTTAACTTTTCTAGCACAAAGTTCAGGTCCCATGTAGGCAGAGGTGGTTTCCTTGGAGGCTTTACATTTTTAATTCCTCACAGAAACTGCCTGAGTAAAGGATGAGAGAAGACTGGAGGATCCATGTTGTATTCTGCTGAAATTGCTGATGCATGAATCTTGATGGAGGAGTAAGACAGGCCATTGTGGAAAAGTTCTGCTAAATATTCCAAGATGTTAGCTATGTTTGCCAATGATACATTTTCTCCTTTTGCTGAACTCCAAATGAGGTATCTTTTCCATTTTGCTGAATAAGTCTTCCTTGTGGAGGGTCTGCGAGCCTCCAGGATAATGTCTTTAACCGTAAATAAATCTGGGTTATTTTGTTTTATGTAAGATTCCAAGCAGCTAGCTGCAGTGTTTTCAAGTTTGGATGCAGGATCTTGAAGTTGTTCTGCGTTAGCAGCAGAGGAACTAGAGGTAGAGGCCATGTGTGTGCCCGTGACATACTTCTCAGAAGCGGGTACCAATGCTGCCTCGGCCAGTCTGGAGCTATCAGTATCATCCTTGGGTGATCTTCTTTGATCTTCAGTAGCACTTTGTGCATCAAAGGAAGAGGTGGGAATGCATATGCTGTTAGGTTTTCCCAACTGAAGGATAGGGAGTCCACCTTCCAAGCAAGTGGGTGGTATGTCCTTGTGCAGAATTTTCTCAATTGGTGGTTGTGTGGGGATGCGAACAGGTCTATTTCTGGTAGCCCCCATTTCTTTGTAATGGATTTGAAGATGTCCGGATGCAGCATCCATTTGTGGGCATCCGTGTTAGTTCTGCTTAAGGTGTCTGCTAGTATATTTTCTTTTCCTGGCACAAATATGGCCTGGAGCTGAATGTTGAGGTTCAGGGCCACATTCCACAGGTCCATTGCCATCCGGCATAGAGGATATGAATGTGTGCCTCCCTGCTTGTTGATATACCACATAACTGTGGTGTTGTCCGTCCTTATCAGCAAATGACCTTGTTGAAGAAACGGTCTGAATGTCTGAATTGCCTGCTTCACTGCCAGCATATCTTTTTGATTTATGTGTAGGTTCAGCTGGTCCTGTGTCCATAGGCCTTGTATACACTTGTCTGCCATGTGTGCCCCCCGGCCGAGGTCTGAGGCGTCCGTGGTGATAGTCTGGCTTGGTTGAGGGCTGTGGAAAGGCAGTCCTTTGTTCAACTGACAGGCCTGAGCCCACCACAGGAATTCTTGCTTCAGGCATGGAATTATTGGAATTTGGGTTTCTAGGCTGTGCTTGTGCTGAGACCATAAATTCCTTAGGTACCATTGCAACTTCCTCATATGTAGTCTGGCATGTGGGATCAATATTATGCAGGATGCCATGTAACCCAGGGCTTGCAGGACTTTCCTTGCTGTAAGCTGGTTCTGCGTTGTTAATGCCTTGAAATAGAGTGGTAGTTGTTTTTGCTTTTCTGCTGTGAGAAATGCCATTTGATTTGATGTGTCCAGTTCTGCACCCAAGAATGTAATCCTTTGGGATGGTACCAGCCTTGACTTTTTTATGTTGACTGTGTATCCCAAGGCCTGCAATAGGTGAATAACCTTTTCCAAATCTTTTGTTAATTTGATCTTGTTGTCCGCTTGTATCAGGCAGTCGTCCAGGTATGGATAAATTTGAATTCCCTGAAGCCTGCAATGAGCAATTACTGATGCCAGGCATTTTGTGAATACTCTGGGCGCAGTAGATAAGCCAAAGGGCAATGCTGAGAATTGATAATGCTCTGATCCTGCAAGAAATCTGAGGTATCTTCTGCAATCTGGTCGAATAGGGACGTGCAGGTATGCCTCCTTGAGATCTAGAGTCACCAGCCAAGACTCCTTGCCCAGCATGGGAAGAAGTTGCTGTAGGGTCAGCATTTTGAATTTTGGAACGATGAGATATGTGTTGAGAGCGGACAGGTCGAGAATAGGCCTCCATTGGTTTTCTTTTCTTGGTACCAGGAAAAGTCTGGAATAAAATCCTTGTCCTTGTTCCATAGCCGGTACCTTTTCTATAGCTCTCATCCTTAGTAAGTGTTTGATTTGTCCTAGAGCGTTTGTCTTTTGGTTTGGTGGTAGGTTTGGCATTCCTCTCTTCCTTGGTAGAGTATGGAAGTGAAACCTGTAACCTTTGTCTATTGTCTGTAAAATCCATTTGTCTCCTGTAATGTAATGCCAGTTTACTGAAAATAAGGCTAGCTTTCCGCCTAAGGGTGCTTCCAGTTGTTCCCTGGTAGGCGGTATCAGAGCCAAGTCACTGTGACTGTCCTGTGGAAGTGGTAGTAGCTGGATCTGTGGCAGTACTTCTCTGGTTGTTAGGCTGCCACTGACGTTCCCTGTAGGCACCTCTGGATTGACCTCTGCCTCTTGAGCGCCTATTTCTGCCTCTCTGTGCTCTGGTGGTGTCTGGAAAGGACCAATTCTTCGAAGGCCAATTTCTACTAAACCTAGGAGGCTGGACCTGTAAGAAATCCTTGACTGTTTGGACAGATTTTGCTTTTTCTTCCACCTTCTTTAACACTTGCTGTGCAGGGGAGCCAAACAAACTGAGTTTCTCCATGGGAGCATCTAGGAGCTTTGACTTTACATGGTCTGGTAAGGATTGCTCTTTTAACCATGCATGCCTTCTGATCACTGTACCAGTCATAGCTGATCTAAAGGAAGCCTCCAGTGCATCATAGCCGCATTTTAAGGAATGATTACTGACCTGCTGAGTGTTATGTACCAAATCCTGAAGGGACTTACGGTCTATAGGTTCAGGAGAGGATAGTTTTTTATTTAGCTGATCTAATAAAAATTCCTGATACTGAATCATGTGGAATTGACAGTTTAAAGCCCTAGCCAAAAGAGTAGCAGAAGTATAAACTTTTTTACCCCATCTCTCTAATGCTCTAGATTCTCTTTCAGAGGGGAGGGTTTTGGCAGTTGCTACAGCTTTGGGGCCTTGAGAAATAGTTTCAGGATCTGCAATAGGAGCCTTATACAGGTGATAATGAGTGTCCGGGACCCTGTAGTATCTGTCGGGCTTAGCAGGGGCCGGGGGAAGAGAGTCAGGGGCAGTACAAGCATCATTGAATGCATCATCCACAACTGTTAGTACTGGAGGAATGGCTAAAGGCCTATGCTGTGGCAAATGTAAAAAGGTCCTTAGCCGTTTCCTAGAATCTGAAAAATCCTGGCCCTGCCATTGAAATTGTTCCCTCATAGCATGCAAGGTTTCCCCAAAAGAAAATTCCTCAGGAGGAGAGGCAGAAGGAATGGAGTCTTCTGCGTCAGAATCCTCATATGGAGAGTAAGGGCCTTCTGGAGGATTTGAGTTTTCTGAATCATCAGAGGAATAATCCATAGAAACTGGTTCAGGGGGCTCTGCTCTAGGCCTCTTCTCTGGGGGGGATGAGAGGCCCTGTCAGGGTGAGGTTGGGATCCCCTGATCAAAGAAATGAGATCCTCTGCCAGGCTGAGCATTTGGGAACTAGAGCTAGGCCTGTGAGAGGGGGTTTTAGCAGGCAAGGCCTTAGAAGATTTAGCTGCTTTAGCCCTGGAGAAAGCCTTGATAGACATGGATGCAGGGGGCCTAGCAGCTCCACGTGCAGGAGTAGATATGTCTAAAGGAATAGTATCTGATAAGTCCTGGGTGCCTGCTACAGCAGGAGAAATTTCAGTAGCAGATTCAGCCATGCTGTGTGAGGCCTCGGCTGAAGGAGGTATGCTTTCGGCCGAAGGAAGAACCGGGGACTCGGAAACCGAGACACTCACGGTTGGCTTAACCGCGGTTTCGGCCGAAACCGCGGGCCGCGAGTGTCGGTCCTTTTCCTTACGCTTTTTAGCTAATTGTGAAGTCGGAGTCTCCGACGGCATTTTGTAAGCAAAAGCGGGACCAAAAAACTCCTCCACAAACTCCGACCGAAGTCTAAGTGTCCGTCGATTGAAGGAAGCACAAGCTAGACAAGCTGCTACGTCGTGGTCTGGGCCTAAGCAAGGAAGGCAGTAAGAGTGGAAATCCTTATGAGGTATTTGTTTCCCACAAGTTAAACAATTATTTACTTTTTCTGACATCGGCTGAGGCAAGAAAGAGTCCCCAATGGGGTACTTAGCTTTTTAGAAGTCTTCGGTAGTAGAAATCTGTGGATCTGACCGACAGGCACTTGCGAACAGCTTCTGCTTCGGGCACCGCACAGCAAGAAAGACTGAGGAAAATGGCGTCGGCTGATGCCTTTATACCCAATTGACAGCAGCTATGACGTCGGGTGAAGTGCGACATCAGCCGAGGCCAGACCCAGACTTTGGAATCCGGCCGACCGAAGGGCTGCCTGAGGCAGGACAACCCATTTGTTAGGACTGCAGATGCATCCTTGAAGGACATCCACCAAAGTCTTTTCTATTTCTGTGTCCCTCATTTAAAACCTATTCCCTCTATTAGCTAGATCACTTAAGGATACATCTTCAAGTGCTAATAAGCCTGATAAAATATTTTAGACTAATTTCCATCTTCTGCTTCTCTCACACACACACGCGCACACATCTAGTCATTTAGTATCATATTTACATAGATGTTATAAACGAGGATTAAATTTATGGTGAATATGTTGGTGTATTTCATTCACACAGGGGCAGCTAAGGAAGATATGATACTGCTGGTTGACACCAATCTGCTTGTTTTGGGTTAGGGCTATCCAGATGCTGTGACATCAAGAAATAAGCTCACCCAATGCCATGCACAGGAGAAGCTCTAAGACAATTAATGCTGGGTCATACCAAGGAGAAATAATGCCTTTTAACACTGAAGACAACATATAAGCATATCAGTGTGGAGAACCTCTGAAAACTACTTGTCTTCATAATGTGAGGTTCAGCATAACATCTACATTAAATGCAAAATCTATGCCTGTCATACAGAGCATTGTCAGACCCCACTCTGATGAACCTCCTGAATATTCATAAAACAAACAGCACCAGAATTGCACATTCTAACACTTAAACCTTTCCTGTGATATAAATATGACCTGCTGGAGAGATAGTTATTTATCCCACAGACTACCCCATCCTCTGGAACAGGCTCCCCATCCATGTGAAGTAGAGTTCCTCCCTAACTCAATTCAAGTGCAACTTGGACAACTGGATGGGGAACAGGAAATTCACCCCTGGTTTGGCACCTATGTCTTTAATGGACACAGGCAACCTGTAAATGGTTCACCTTCCAGGCCTCTGCTTGTAAACATTTCCTCTCCCAAGCCCCTGCTTACACTTATCAAGGGTACTGAGTACCAACTATCTCTTTCCCTCCTCCAGACCATTCATAACCATTATTTAAGTGTTCCACCCTCCCATCAAATACCTACATCAGTTAAGAAGAATAGCCCAGAAAATACTGTGGACCCAGCAAAGAAGTTTGAGAGAGCCATAGCCTGAAATTAGTGAATGCATGTTAACTTTCTTGGTTTAGTGTACTTTAGATAGTATACTCCCTTAAGGACAGCTGACTGACTTTAGTGTGGTCAAATGCTGCATCACAGATTAACAGCAGGTATCATCCCGCCCATATATATGTTACCTTATTAGTTATACTGTACTCCTTTTCCTCTATAATCTAGAGTGCAATTTTGCCTCTTCTTGCCCATCCTGCCCACACTCCAGCCCCCTGAATTACACAACACATCTCTGATATACTGAATATTTTGTTTGAATTTAGTCTAAGATTACTTAACTGCCACATAACTACCTTCTGTCCATATAGGATATATATTGCAGTAATAGGCTCTCTTTCACAAAAGATTGATAGTCTCCCAAACTCTCCAGTGTCTTGGACTACTGGCTCTGCCCCGCTCCATTTGCTACACTCACTCCGCTCCCCTATTCTACCCCCATTCCCACCCACCCCATATCAATTACATTTATAGTTAGACACCACACCCTCTGTCAGTTCCCTCCCACCCAATTAGAGTTTTACACCACACATATCACTTACAAACCAACACCCTTCACCACATCCTTACTATCACTCATTATTAGTATATCAAACCCACTTACTTTAAGATACTACCCTTAAACACTCTTCACCAAACATGATGACCTATAAACAACAGTCCCACTTAATAAAAGCACTACTCTACCTATGTATTATCATCACCTTTCTCCTGCTCTCCTACCTCTCCTCTTACCACACTCCACTACATATCAGTACCCCCCCCCCCCACAATGGCAAACCAAACCTCTATTCACTTCCCTGAAACATTGTAACTTCCCTTTCACACCACTAGACCTCACCTCCTCTTGATCACTCTCTTACTCCCACTACAAACTGTCAGTCAGAACTAACCCTCACTCCTCATTAAAACATACTAAATTACTACACAAACTAACTAAACTGTATCTTCACCTACTCCATAAACTCATTCGCTGTGGTGACATTCACCCTAATCCAGGGCCCACCACAACACTTTACACAAACTCTAATCAGCCAAACCCCCTATACTATAGACCTACCTTCTCTCTCCTCTTCATTAACATAAATGCAAGAAGTATACTTAACAAAATCCAGGACCTTCACACCCTTCTAGCTGTATGTAAACCAGAAATTGCAGTGCAAACTGAAACATGGCTTAAACCAGAACACCATAATAATGAGATTACAGCCCCTGGCTATAACATAATACACAGAGAGAGTAGAGAAAAAGGGAGGTGGCATAGCAATATTGTTCCAAAAATCATCTCACTACTGAAAAAAAATTATTATAACACCCAAGAAATCAAAGATGTTGAACTAACCCTTGCCAAATTAAAACTAAACTCAAACAAACATATCATTATTGCAGGTGGCTACATTCCACCAGGCAATAACACTACTATAATGGAAAACCTGCTAAACTGGATCCCAAACTCCATGCCACAAGAAACTGTACTATTAGGTGACTTTAATATTGACTGGCTGAACTGCTCTAGCCACACTCCAACTACCCACATTAACCTCCATAGATTTATTCAAATTATATCCACCCCAACCAGAACATACAAAACCTCAAAACACGAATCCATCTTAGACTGGATTCTGTTATCTGACCCCACTTTAGCATGGCACTCTGGCTGAATACCTGACAGTCTAAGTGATCATCAACCAACCTACCTAATTCAGAACAGACCCCATTACATAAGCCAACCCAACCTCAGAGTAATAAGTAACAAAAAGACCTTTAAAACAACTGACTTTATCAATTCACTACAAAGCTGTAATTGGACACTCCTAAAACTACTGTCTCTAGATGATGCATACAGTACTTTAACTCCACTTTCCTGCAAATCTTAAACTGTCATGCCCCCTCCAGAACTATACGACTAAAAGCTAACTATGCTCCATGGCTAACTAAAGATACTAAGACTACAATGAAAGAGAGGGATCAGGCCTGGAGTCAATATCAATAGAACAAAACCAGTAATCTGAGGCAAACTTACCAAGAACTTCAAAACAAAGCCAAAAAACAAATCAAACTAAACAAAAGTAACTAGTACAAAAACATGCAGGAAAAATATGCCAACAACCCTAAAAAATTTGGGGCTACAATAAATGGCATAATCCACCCAGGTAAAGCCACCACCCCATCCCCAGTACTACCAAACAACCATGACAACATTCCCACACAATTTAACAAGTTCTTTACCGAAACAGTCCAAACCCTTACCAATGTCCTCAATACCACTAGCAGCCCTATACCAGGTGCTAGCAAAACCCACCCTACTACTCAAAAGAATACCACCAACATTTCCCTACACCCTGTACCCAGTAAAATTATTTCAAAGCTCCTTAAGAAACTCAAACCAACCACACTAGTTGCTGACACCCTACCAGCTGAATTCCTTCAGATAGCAGCAGATGCCATAGCCTATCCCGTGTCCATCCTCATAAACAGGTCACTTGCAGAATTCAAAGTCCCCACCCTGTGGAAAACATCACACATTATTCCACTGCACAAAGGGGGCAACTCCTTAGAGCTCACCAACTACTGCCCAGTCGCAATACTCTCACCTCTATCCAAGATATCAGAGAGAGTTGTACATTCCCAACTACTTCGGTACCTCTTACAAAACAACTTAATCTCCAAAACCCAGTATAGCTTTAGACCATCCCACAGCATCACCACAGCATTACTATTATTTACAGATATAGTTAACCACAATAGAACAAGGGACTATTTGTATCTTCCATTTTCTTAGACTTATCTAAAGCCTTTGACATGGTAGACCATAACATTCTTCTCCAAACCTTATCTACCCTAAGCCTCAGCCCTTCCACTATATCATGGTTTACTAGCTACTTATCTGGTCGACAGCAGGCAGTCCTATGGCATGACCAGCTGCCCCCTCTGTACCAGTATCCATAGGTGTCCCTCAAGGATCCATCCTTGGTCCACTATTGTTCTCACTATTCACCAACCAAATCAATTCCTCCTCACTCACAGCATCAGTAGTACAATACACAGATGACACCACCCTTATAAGTGCTGCCCCTACATTAAAGGAACTGCAAATCCTCACCCAAAATACTTTTACTCTAGCCGAAACATGGTTCACAAACATCAAACTTATTCTTAACACCCAGAAAAACTAAATTAATTATTTTCAGCCCAGGTCATGCCCCCCCCCCCCCCAACAACACTTTCACCATTCACTCAAAAAATAACATTCAAATCACTCCAACTGCACATACTAAACTGTTAGGTGTAGAGATAGACAATAACCTCAAATTTGACATCCATATAGCACAAACCATTAAGAAAGTTAATACAAAACTAGGACTTCTCCATAGGAACAAACACTTTATAACTAAACAAACCAAAGCTACTATTGCAAGAACTCATCTCTTATCCATCCTTCGCTATGCCTCTCCCATCCTTACTAATCTCTGCCATAGTGATCTGAACAAAATGAAATCTTGTTATAACAAAATAGCCAAGTTTGCTACTGAAACCTCATACAAATCCCACCACTGTCTCGCCCTTAACCAGCTCAATTGGCTCAAGCTACCTCAACGACTTCTGTTTAATCGACTCAGAATAGAGCATAATCTCTTCTACCTTCTAGAAAAAAACCCTGCACTTCAAAATATAATTAACCCCCACATCCCTACCAGGGCCTTACAATCTAGTTCTCAGAACCTAATAAGCATTATTAGACACAAAAATGATGCTGGCAAATCTCTCTTTGCCTGCACTATTGCCAAAATCTGGAACTCACTACCTAGCCAAATAACCTCCACTACCTCCACTATTCAATTTAAGAAATTTCTGAGAACCCACTTGTCAAACAATTGGCTGTCTTCATGCTACTCCCCAGGTTAATTTGCACCAATACCATGTTCTAGGATTCTACTAAAGGTCCCCTAATTCCTTTCACTGTAAAGCTTAATAATCACTGGTTATTTCTGTAACAAAAATATTGAGAGTACTCATAATTTAGAAAGAAAAAAAATTTTCTTGTGTGTTTATATTTTATATTCTATATAAACCCTACTACTAGAATGCTGACTTTACTAAAGGAATTGTTAATCTATAAATAACTTATGTTTCTATGGAACCTATATCTCTGTATGATATTCTTGTGTAATTTCTTTATGACATGCTATTGGAGCTTCTCTCCCTGGGCCTCCGCTGAAAATGGATGTGTGTCCAGTTGGACTTTCCCAGTTAACAAATGTAAAATAAAATAAATAAAAATGTAAAATAAAATAAATAAAAAAATAAATAAAGAAATAAATAAGAAAGGGTATCAGAACTTGTCAGAGATTTGGGATGCTTGGCTAAACTTAAAAAGGCCCTTGTGGTCATTAGCCTAATAAACACACACATGAATTTAAAGCATCACACCTTAAAATATCTTAAGACTTAAGTCTGCCTTGGGAAGAAACAACAAGAAAATATAAGTGAGTAGTGGACCTACCTGAAAGAAGTCATGCTGTTAACTCAAAGCTTTTCCTTTCATAACTATAGATAAGAAAGAGCAAAAGACAAACAATGCACTTACTCTAATCGGTTAACAAGGACAGCAGCAGTAAAGGTGAAGGGAAATGTTGCATTCAGGAGAAACAAGAAAATGTGGGAAAAAATTGCAGGGCCTAGCTTCCAGGTATAATCAAAATGGTAAGAAAAAGAAAAGGGCACAAGGAGAGAAACAAGGGTGTAGGAAGCGAAAAGGGAAACAGAATGCATTAGTTGCTCAAGTTATCAAATGAAGGCACACCAGCAAAGAAAATCAATGTATAAAAAAAAGGAAAAGAAGTGGACAACAAAGGTCCTGGAAAAAGTAATATTCATCAAATATGTTTGTGTATACATAGATGAAAAGATAGCACTGGACCTCAACTGGGCTGTAATAACAGATACATAAAATAAATAATCACAAGCATTTAAAGAAGCAAAGTTCCCAAAGGAGCTCTGCAAAACTAAAAACGACTAAGGTAATATGATTGACTAGGATGAATACAGTAATCTTAAGGAACTCTAAGTGCTGTTGCCATGTCTAGCTAGTTTGTTCAGTCCATTTATTAGCATAAGCTGATCATTAAAAAGAATGAAGCTGTAAAACATCCTCACAGATATGTGGGGAAAGAGACACTTGTAATTGCAAATAGGCGGACACATAATAACAATAATAGCTATAATGGAGCTGACAAGGAGCACAAATTCAGTCAGCGGGATCACATAATACTGGATGCTATGGAGATGAAAACATGCCAAAAAATTCTCCCTGGGATTCAGGAAGCCATTTTTTCCATGCAGGAACAGAGTAGCCGCTCCTGCACAGAAAATGGCCGCCGAATGATTCAGAACAGTGCCATTTTCACATGCACGAGCAGTCCTACACTCTTCTAGCACAGAAAATCGTGCGGCATGCAAATCACCTCATTTGCTGGTGAAAAACATGCAAATGAGGTGATTTAGTAAATCACCAAGCTGCCCGGACACCGTGTTAAAACAGTGTCAGTGCTGAAATGTATTTGGTTAATAACTGAATACATTTCTGCAAATGACAAAATGACGGCATGACAGCTCATGAAAAAGCATGTATTATGTTCATTATTCATGCCAATAGCCAAATATAAGGCCATAGGCATGAAAAAATTGTTTCATTTTTATGAAAATTAAACTATTTGTTTTTTTTAGCCGATCTCGGCCGTTTAAGCATAGGGCAGCGGCACGCAAATACGATCATGCCGAACATTTAAAAAAAAATGGGAAAACTCAGTTTTAAGGTAAATCTGCATTTTTCCATTATAGTCTATGGCATGCAGAATGTAAACAATACCAGGGAGCACTGTTTGTCAAGGGGAAAGGGTCCGTTTTAGTGCAATAACTAATGACCTACACGCTGGGGTATGCAAATGAGGGAAATGTTACTGAATTACAAAATATTCTAAGTCCACACACTACACCTAACTGTGTAGGTACTAGAACAAGATCATGTAGGCAGGAGGAGCAACTAACAGGAAAAGGGGGTGTGTAATGCCTGCTGTAAGCATACTGGAGCTCAGTGGCCCATGTTTGCCCTTAGCTAAGCACAGCTAAGGAAGGAAGTGTGTTAGCACTGTTTAGCACACCAGGTTTTAAACTAAAAAAAAAAAAAAAAAACAGGAAACAGCATGCATGGCACACCTTGGGGTTTAAACTAGGAGGAAACTGGTAAGGGGAAATAGCAGTAGGAAAAGCATAGCTGGCAGGTGGAATGTATCAGAATCAGCCAATTACATAGGCAACAGCCCAGAACACCACTATAAACTATGCAAACACCTTTCAGGCTGTTTTTTCCCACAAACTCTACACCACCAGTGTACACAGACCGGGGATTTTTAACTGGCAAAACTAACCAAAAATTTAGAGGCTGCTGCCACTTATCTCTATCAATATGTGTTAGAGGCTGAGGGTGGTGAGGAGGAGAATGCTGACAACCAACCCACAGTGAGGAGGAGGAGAAGAGTGTACAGACCCAGGGTAACCTACCAGGGCCCACATGAATAAAGTAAAAAATATATGAAGAGGATCACCAAAGGAACACTGCAGCACTAAATCCAGAAAATTTATTGAAAAAAGTTAAGCGCTTTTGTCAAAATCACAAGACTTCATCAGAACAAGAACAAACAAAAATGCCATATTTAAATACACTAACCCTTACAGCCATTGGTTGACAAAGCAAACATCATTTCCTATAAAATAATTAAGCAGTTTAAAAAGGCAGTAACACATAATCACGGTAACTGCCCACTACAACACACCAATTGCCACCTACCAACCACATAGACATTAATGTATTATGTATTGAAGTATGATTTAAAATACAGATCTTGAATAAAATTACATAAAAAAGCTGATTTAAGTTTTAATACAGAACTAATGGATAACTTGTCATTGAGCCCAGGTGGCTGACATGCATTTAATTTGATCTGCCACTTGAGCTCTAAATATTCAAGGAAGTCATCGCCGGGCCCCCATCGTGGACCCAGGTCTACTTGTTCAAGTACAAAAGATTTTAAATAATGTGTCGGATGTACCTTTATATGCTTAAATAAAGCATTGGTTTATTTGTTTTTTAGTATATCATAGTTGTGTTGATATATTCTTTGTCTGAGGGCTTTGATTGTCTTCCCCACATAGTACCCCTCACATACCAAACAGGTTGCAATATATACCTCTCCCTTGGTGTAACAGTAACACTTCTTAATAGTAGTAATTTTACCATAGTTCTTGACTCTAATGGAATCAGTGTCCAATATATAGGGGCATTGCCCACACCTCCCACATTTAAAAGTTCCACCAAGGCCTGCCTTTAACTTTTTCCTCTCAACCAGGCCTTTCAAGGAGATGCCCTTTTTGTAAACCACAAGAGGTTTTCCTCCAACCTTTTGTTGATCTTCTCATCCAAACAAAAAATGGTCCAAAAATCATAAATGATGCTTCTAATGTTAAAAAAATCCATGGTGAAGGGTAGGGCACATGCCCTAGTAAAACTGTCAGTTTTTACCAAACCAGAGGTTCCATTCAAACCTTCAGGCTTCTCCAAGAGTGTAGAATAAATACCCCCAGCTCTTTTTGATTTGACTTCTTCAGCTATGTCATTGACAAAGTTAAAGGGGTAACCTCTTTTCTGCAACATACCCATTAGGACATCACATTATTTAATAAAATCATCCTGGTCAGACATCATTCTGGCCAGTCTCACATATTGACCCTTGACAAGGGATTTTTTCTGATGTAGAGGGTGGCAACTCTCAAAATGCAACAAAGAGTTAGAATAGGTAGGTTTTCTATAAAGGTGCGAAGTAAATGTACCCTTAAAGTGATCTTTCTTAATAGTAACATCCAGATAATTCAAGGTGTCAAGGTCCTTGGTCATGGTAAATTTCAAAAAGTTGGTGGTGTTGTTGATGTAAACGAAGAACCTATTCAGGTCATCTTCGCTCCCATACCAAAATAAGACCATATCATCCAGGTACTGTCCATATAGTACCCACATGTCCTTAAACTCAGAGTTCATTACGTAGAGGTCTTCCCACTGTGCTAACACAATGTTAGCAAATGACGGTGCGCAACATGCGCTCATTGCCACCCCCTGCTTGAATAAATGCCCCTCAAAAGTGATAAAATTGTTGTCCAGAACCATTTCCATACAGGACCTGATAGTAAGGATAGTGTCATGGTTCAATGTACTGTTTAAGCATAAATAGTCATAGAACCATTCTAGTCCAACATCATGGGGTATTACTGAGAAGAGATCACAGATGTCAATGGTGACCAAGATCAAGTCCTCGTGGTACATACTGTTCTTAACTTTAGACAGAAAGTCCCAGGAGTCCTTGATCACCAGGTCTCTGTTATTGAGGATGTGCTTAACAGTGTTGTCAATATATTTAGCCAAACTGAAGGTTTTAGAAGCTTTTGCATCGACAATCGGTCATAAGGGGGGGGGGGGTCACAGATACTCTTATGCATTTTAGGGATTCCAGAAATGGTAGGAATCCTAGGATGCTTAGTTTCCAAGAATCTAGAAGTTTCTACAGTAATTTGCTCATTGAGTAAAAGTTGTTCAGTGTCTAAATCCATACGCCTGTAGGATATATTCAACTCGTTTTTGGAAACCTCTGTGTATGTGTCACTATACAATAAGTCAGTATTTTTTCTATTGTAATCACACACATCCATGATAACAATACCTCCCCCTTTATCCGGTTTCATAATCCTGATTTCATCATTCTCCAAAATATTACGGAGCAATGTAGTTTCTTGCCTAGTTAAATCATTGGCCCCATTATTGTCACGAAGGTTTTTGTTATTGTTTTTGGCAACCACTTTTCTGAATTCATTTTCACAAAGGGTCTCATACATTTGTACTGTTGGGTGCATAGGGGGAATGAAAGTACTTGGTCTATTTAATCGGCCTAGATTTCCCTGCAACATGCATTGTCTGGCCCCCTCTTGTGAAAAAAGAGTTCCAAATTCAACTTTCTAGTGAATAATTTAAACTCCAAAATAGTATTGACAATGTCACTCCCAGTTGTTGGCACAAAGCTGAGCCCTTTTGAGAACAGTTCTTTCCAATCAGTACTCACAGTTGTTCTACTATAATTGTAAATGCTGAAATCATGCTCAAGATTCTTCACAATGGTACATTCATTGATAACATTCATCACCTCCAGTACTGTTGTTGTCTCCCCCTCCTCCATTGATTCTGATAATTCACTTGTCCATACCCTTCATTCCCTTGTCCCCCCCCCCTCTGATTCATCAATCGCTGGGATCTCCTCAGAGGCGGTGGTTCTAAAGGGGCATTGTCATCCATTGAATCTACCACATCATCATCTTCATTAATTACATTAACCTCTTCACATCTTTCAGCCCACCTAGCTTGTTGGCCTAGGGGTGGGTCAGGGTATGCCCTCCCCTCATCATAATCAGTTTTATCCCTGAAGAGTTTTCTTTCTTTCCTTTTTTGCAATTGCACCAAGTCATTATCAATACTTTTAAATAAATTGTTAAATTCAACCAACCTGTGTTCAAATAATAAATCACGCTTAATTTCAGTATTGTTTGTTAATGTCCTTTAAAATAGCAGCCATTTTCTTATTATCAGTAATAAAATTTTTTAACAACTTACAGCCTTGCTTATTGAAAAAGTTCTTTAAGTCCCGGTGTCACTGTCCTTAATAAGCCCAGTTGGATATTTCCATGTCCAAAGGCCCTTGGGAATCTGCTCTCTCCTTACACATTCATGCAGATATTCATTTTCCAATTGCAAATGTTTGTACCTGAATAAAGCTTCCTTAAAACCCCGAAATTGTTGCTCGAGACTGCTGTGCTGGTTGGTAGCATTCATATTCTGTCCATCAAAGATAATTCCGTTCCTGAGCCATTGCTCAACCGAAACTGATGGCATGTTGTCATTACGTGCATCTAGCGTGTTGCTAGATGCTAGTCCACTCCCATTTACATTACTGCTGCCTGCCAGACCTCATTCATAGGAGTGATTGTTAGAGTTAGTGCTCCTTTTTTGCTGGAGTAATCATTGAGATGTCAGGACTCGGTATACCAGTATTATTGAGCCCCTGACTATGATGATCTGCTAATTGACCCAGAAGTGACTCTACCTTAGTGGAAAGCCCAGCAACAGTAGATGCAAGTGTTGCCACCATTTGAGAAATAATGTTCAAGTCCATGCTGCCAGTGCTACCGGGTTGCTCCCCTCCATCCATGACTAAAACAGACTTAGAAATAATGAACATCAAAACCAAGTAAAAAATATATGAAGAGGATCACCAAAGGAACACTGCTGCAGGGCCTACATGAGCTGGAGATAGTGGAGTGCTATAGGGTGGACAGGGACATTCTACAGCAAATCATAGAGCTGTGCCAGCCACGCCTCACACACAGAACTAACAGTCGGGAACCCATCCCAGTGGATACCAAGGTATGTGTAGGCTTAAGAATACTAGCCCCAGGTAGCTTCCAATGACCAACTGGGAAAATCATGGGGGTCTCACAAGCATCAGCATCCAGGGTACTCTACCAGTTTTTGGATGCCATGACACCACATGCCAATGAGCACATATATTTTACAACACCCGTGAGGCATTGACCAGATGTATGTGTCTTTTCCACAGTATAGCAGAATATCCTGAGGTAGCTGGTGCTATAGACTGCACGCACATCCACATCAAAGCACCACCCAGTGAGTGGAGTAGGGTCTACATAAACCACAAGGGCTTCCCCTCCATCAACTGCCAGGTCATGTGCAATGCCCAGGGCATTATCATGCAAGTGTGTGCTGGCAGTCCTGGAAGCTATCATGACTCCCACATCTGGCATTCCTCACAGCTGTATCAGGGGTTTGCCAGGGGGGGACGTCCCATATGGCCATCTAGTGGGGGATGCTGGCTATGCACTGGAGCCGTGACTAATGACACCCATCAAAAATGCACACACACCCGAACAAGAATGCCATAATGAAGCACACGCACAAACCAGGATCATTGTAGAGTGTGTGTTTGGGATGCTCAAGTCATGGTTTCACTGCCTTGACATATCCAGTCGAGCCTTGCAGTACTCCCCAGCTACATGTGGACATATCTTCATTGTATGTGCCATGCTACACAATATGATCCTGGAGAAACAGTTGCAGCAGGAACAGCACGGGGAGGGGCTGCACATTCCCCCATCATTGCCAAGGCCACCACAGGCACAGAGGGTCTCGGAAGAGGAACTTCCTGAGCCTGCCCCTGTAGGCAGATGGAGGCATGCCCAGTATGCCCTGTCCTTGGGAAAGAGGCAATGCATAGCACACACACACTGACACTGTAGGGACCTAGGGACTGATAGCTCTCTCCAACTCACACAGACAGCAAAATGGATGCCAAACATGACACTACATGTGCTTTACCATGTATAGGGAGTGTACTACGTGCATTTGACATAGTCAGCCCTCCAGCACTGTCCTCAATACTGGCCCAGCAACAAGGTAATTCACTCTTCCTAGCAATTAGTGAATGGAGCAATATGTTCTGATAGTTGTATGTATGGTATGGATGCAAGCATGCAAGGGAATTGGATGGCTGAATGGGATAGCAGCAGACAGCTGACAGCTATATGGGACAGCAGGAAATCCATAAGAAATACTGGTGTCAACATACTAGGGAGTACTACACAAAGTGACAACTACCACCACAGTACATGTGGTGGCCCAAATAACTGTGGGTGTCCATAGGTCACACACATGGATGTCAAGTGAGGGTCACATTCCCACCACCAGCCTCACCAGCAGGACAGGTGTACATGACCATAAAGAAAGGCTGGACTAAGGCCTCCAGATGATGGCAATGGTGAACATCCCCCCACCAGACCTACACAGACATACTACAACAGGTCTGGCAGTTGCATTTTAGTTTTGCAGGGTAAGAAGTCTGAAACTGAAATTTATGCCATTAAAATCTAACGTGTACTCTACTGATATGCCTCCTTTCTGCATGATAGGTCACAATACAATATGAAATGGAAGCCAACAGAGTAACTGAAATACCAGTACAGTAACTGCAAATGTTTAAAGTCTTCAGGTGTGCACCTCCCCCCACAATCCCATGTAGAAATGCAGCAACATGTAAGCTTGAGGAGTAATATCACTGGAGCACAGATTGTCAGAGCTGTCCCAATCTACATGATAGATTGTTGCATGTGTACAATATGCAAGGATCAGTATGGTAAGTTTGTTGTGTGTTTAATATTGCCTGGAAGTGGTCAGCATCTAGGTCTGGATGGTTGTGTCTCAGTGGCCTAGGTACAGTACTGTGGTCAACAGGGCCATGTTCCAATAACTGCAGTGCCTACCACACTGCTTCTCAGCTACACCTATGTCAGCAGTTGTACAAACTCACTGTCCAGATGTCATTATCTGTCACCATCGGAAAGCTGGACAGATCATGAATGGGGGCCCATACATAGAAACGGTACACAGGTGGAAGTACCCTACACAGAGTGCATATAAAATAAATGTCAACTGCAAACAACTTTGGAATTATACATAGAGGTTAGCATCACATTAGTTATCCCTCTAGTATGGAACACTGGTAGTCTGGCCAATCAATGGCAGACCACAAAAGGCACAGTTATAAAGTAATGACAGGCTGCCCATGTCCACACACAATGCAGCAAAAGGGGAATGTCCCAGGTATATGTGTGAGTCAGGTACCAGTAGCTTCTATATCACACATGCACCCAGCTCACCCCACCATCAGCCACAGGTTTATCACAGGTCATATCCTTGCTGTAGGGAATGAGTACAGCATGAACCCATCTCTGTATGGGAATACATACATGATGCTGCATGCTAAATAGGTGTCCCATGCAGGTGTGTCCCTAGCTGTAAGCATCAACCTTCCCACATCCAGACTTGTGGATCAGTATGAACAGGAAGGATTGACTGGAACACCTCAACCACTTACCACTGTCATCCCAGGATAATCCACCGGCTTGCAGCCTGGGAACATATGAGTGAAAGAATGCACTGACCTGCTACAGATGGGTTCCAGCACTCTCAAATGGCCTACAGTCCTCTGGCAAAGGCCCATGCCTCACTCATAGTGCCAATGTACGGAATGTCAGGGGGCCCTAACTAACAGCCTAATGCAGTAAACAGAAAACAAATGCAAGGCCATGCTGACAAAAAGCCAGTAGCATGCCTTCCCATGTCCAACTGCAAGAACTGTGGACCAGGCCATAAATACTACTGGGATAAAGGCCCAACTAGAGGGATACCTCTGAGATATTGCTTTCATAATGTTAGGAAGAGGAGAGAATAACGGGGGGGGGGGGGTGTGGAAGCATGGATGTTATAGAGTGTGTGAACTCTGAAACTCTAATTTCTGCCCATACCACCCCCTGACTGCAAACCCATAAATGAATAGCCACAAAACTGCTTTTAAACCACAATGTGAAGGTAAACTGACCAGATATATGAGTCCTGCCTCTGGATAACCTGGGTGTATCTGTACAGCTGAGTGGTATGGCCCCAACAGGATATGGCCATTCTGTTAAGTTGAGAAAAGCACAAGAAGGGGATCCTCAGCCAGCATACCTTAACGATTTTGGCCCCATTTACACCCAGTACACCTCTCAGTGCCCTACTTTAGCAGTCCTGCAGATATCATTCACCTTAGAAGTATCTTAGGCAACCCTCAACCATGTAAGGTCAGTGGTGCATGTGGCAAATGTGTAACATAATGGTCTGAAACCATAGTTAGATAGAGGTTCAAACCTCACTCCTGGCAAATGAAAATGTGCATGTAGGGTAAAGTATTTTATGAAATCTCTCACCCACTACCTCACCCAATACCATTATTTACAAGGGCTGGTGATGTTCCTCACCTTAGAAGTATTTGGGACAGCACCCATCCTATAAGCTCTTTGGTGCATGCGATAAATATGTGACACTGTAATAGCAATATATAGATAGGGAGGGGTTCGAAACTCAGTATTGGCATGTGTGTGTGTCTGTCAACAGGATCATGTGTGATTATATAATAACAGGATCCACTGGAGGGATGGGTTTTGCTAAATTATTATATTGATGACCTAGTATAGGTCCCAATGTCCACATTACAAGGACAACAGTTGTCAAACACCATAGAGGCTGGTGTAGACAATCTACAGCCCTAAATGTGTAGCGCCATGTGCAATGACTATGTGACAGTATGGAACAGTTAGCAATATAGGCAACACTTCTAATACTCAGAGACCATTCTCCACCCAGGAATCATACACAAGCACAGTTGGCTAGGCATCAACCACTATATCAGTAGTTATCTTCCAAACTGCCTCACAGATAGTATCCACAGTGTGATTGCAGTGGACTCCATGTCAAACCAATGACCAGACATGACTGATGTCACACAGGGTATGGACCCATGTTTGGGATCTACCCTTCTGAGGTGCAGGAGAACACAAAGGTATCCTGGCTGAAAATGTTTGCATACAACAGTAAGGTAGGTGGTAGCATTCCCAATCCATGTGATGTTGACATCATGCACAAAGGCCACTCTGACACCTATGACTGTTGTTAGAACCCTGGACATTACCTCAATGCCAAGAGATGTGCTGCCATTACCTTTGGGAACACCATGGCTCACATGAAATAATAAATTGGTGATAGTCCACTGACCAGTGATGTTGTTATAACAGAATGAGTAACACAGGTTGACAGTCAGCTGTCTGTTGACCACAACAGTGCCACTGACATCAGAAAGTACTTTGATGTGTTACATCTCCTGACTAACTGTGTGTTATCCAGCAAGTAAAAGGACATGGTCATCCTGTACCCTCCCCTCAGTAGCCCAATCAATGTGTACAGTGGCCCGTTTGCGTGTGTGTGTGTGTGTGTGTGTGTGTGTGTGTGTGTGTGTGTGTGTGTGTGTGTGTCAATAGTAATCTCAGTGCGTTTGTTTGATGAATATCCTCTGTGGCTGTGGTTATTATCAATTGGAGGTGTATCCAAACCACAACACATACCATTTTCTACTCTACAACAGATGTTGTAAATCAACATATACCTATGTACAACCCTCAGCCCTATAATCTGTGAGGTATATGCAAACACTGTGTTACAGACCTGAGAAATCCATGCAGATACAGCTGTACCCTGCCTAAGACATGGTTGATGTATTACCACACTGTCATACCCCTTGGTCTTGCTGCAGGGCCACATCCTGGTGACACACAGATGCCTAGAACAGAAACAGGATACAGCATGTGAGAATACATTCAATCAGCATTAATAATACCAATAATGCATCATGGCTAATTCTGTAAACACACTATGATGTGTACCCCTTACAAATGCCAGATGACAGCAACTTACACAGCATTACATATCTACAATTTAGTAAGTTCACCATGTGCATCAGACCCGTATATGCATGTCCCTGCATCAATGGTTTTGATGGCAGGAATCTGGCACAGGTTTCATCATATGCATAGTGTGTGGTGTGGTTTTGCCAGATGCCTAGGCCATTCAGTTGACAGTATGGGTAAGTGTTTGGGGTGTGGGAATGGCATGGCTTGTGCAGGTGTAGTGCATGTGTGTGGAGGTGACCTTTTACTGATTGTGTGTGTGTGTGTGTGCGTGTGTGTGTGTGTGTGTGTGTGTGTGTGTGTGTGTGTGTGTGTGTGTGTGTGTGTGTTTGTATGCACACAGACACACCATGTGGCTGCCCTACACTGATGTTTTTTGGGCAGCTGTGGCCTGTACATGGCAGGATGTGCAATTTACCATCTCTGGCCACAGACACGGGAACTGGACCTGCCAGAAGTATCACAGGCACCACCAGGGACAAGGCCGGACATAGTACTGCTCCCTGATGGTGGTGGTTGTCTGCTGGATCCTTATCCCTGTTGGGTCTGGCCAGGACCATGTGCCAATGGCCCGCTGCATCTTGACATGGACATAACACCACCCTCAGTATTGTTGGTGTTACTACCCGTACAGAAGCATGATGGTGCACAGCCATATGCACTCCCATCTGATAGTGCTGCTAAGCTACCTCCACGTGGCTGCTGCCTTCTGTCCACCAAACATTTAAGCACAGATACTCCATGGTGGAGGTGTGCCATGACCTGACCCCACCATCTATCAGCAATCTCATTGCCCTCAAGCAGGACCCCAGTGAGTTCACAAAAATTGTCACATGCACCAGGGAGATGTTCATCAACCAGCCTGTGCATTTGTCAAGTGTTACGTTGGTTACGTGCCTGTGCATCCATTACAGACCGAAACATGTGCCTGGTTACTGCAGCAGTGGCACTCTCAACATGGACTGGACAGGCAGCCATTCTTCTCCGAGCATCCCTGCCCACAGATTTGGTTCAAGGTCACTTTGTATGTCATATAAAACACAGCCATAGATATGCTGGTGTCCCATGGAAGCTGTATTCTTGCCTGTGGATAATGCAGGTCTAACCTGGCCTGCAGTACTGCTGGGTGCCTGCCATTCATCTGCCATTGTGATTGTACACTTGTGGGGGGAGAGAGGGGTAAAGCTGGCACTGAATGTTTATTTATTATGTATTTTTTTTACATTTCTTTGCCAGGAAATTCTGACTGGACACAGTCTTACTTATAAGTATGGAAGTAAGGGGTATAAGTTAGATGTTAGAAATCAAGAGAAAAGATTAGTTTATTTTGTCTCTACATATAGTGTTTTCAGTGATGTTTTAATAGATATTGGTAAAGACTACTGGAATTTTTTGTTTAGATCAATGGACCTAAAACATTTATTGTCTAAGTCTCTAGGCATTTCATTTCGTAGAGGTAGGAATTTAAAAGATATTTTGGTACATAATAAATTTAAATATCCCACTGAGACATTGCAATATAGGACCATGCAGAAACTAGGAACTTCACCCCGTGGTCATTGCAATGTATGTCATTATATTGTTCCAACTTTTAAGTACATAAATGGCCATGTATTTGAGGTCAAAAATATATATAGCTGTAATACTGAAGGTATTATTTATACATTGAAGTGTCCATGTAATCTTGTATATATAGGAGAAAGTAAAAGGGAGTTTAAAACTAGACTGCAGGAGCATGTCAGGAATATTATAAATAATAAAGAAGATAGCCCTGTTGCTAAACATTTTATGCTGGTTTGCAATTCTAATCCAAATGGGTTACAAGCCATTATCTTAGAACATATTATGAAGGGTGTATTTTCTGATGATTTGTATAAAAAGAAGTTGTTATATAAAAAAAGTATTTTTATTTTGAAATATGACACTTTATTTCCTCAGGGTCTGAATGTGGAATGTAACTGGAGGCTTCTTATCTGATGAGAAAGTAGTATTATTTTTTAATGTTTATTGATTAATTGGTTTAGGTTGCTTGTTTAATTGTTAGATGTATTAGGGTATATAAACTGTGTAAGTTATGTGATGTTTTATACTCCTTGAAGGCGGTTGCCGAAGCAGTAGAGGTGCAGTAAACTGGTGTTTTAAGTGGATTCTTCATCTGTGGTCTTCAGTTCATTTTTTCTTTTTAGTTTGTGCAGTGTTTGGTCAGTTTTTATGGTGAATGAATCTTCGTTTGGGATCCCTAGGCTCTTAAGGGATGACACACTGGAAGGTAGTCAAAAAACTATGGACAGTTTTGTAATGCATCAGAATGCTGCAGGTATGGCTGGTTCCAATGTTGCCAATACTTCTGCTTCAGTGGGTGTTTCCTCTACTTCACATTTTTTTGAAAGGCTTGAACAAGCAAGAAATTCTAGAGTGAATGATCCATTTGCCTCTGTGGGACAATTTGGCCCTTCTTCCAGTCCTTCTGGTGAATCAAGTGCTTTAATGAGTAAGTTGGAACAGTTACTGCATAAAGAAACTGCTGTATACTTTACATCTGTTAAGCTTGCAAAGATATGTTGACTTAGATATTACACCTAGGGGACTAAGATCCTTTAAAAGTCCCTCTACTCCTTTTGATATGTCTGATGAAAGAGATGTGCAATTTTCTAAGAAATGGTTATTGGCAGCTCATTGTTGTACTTTAGAATGTATTTCCATTCTATTAGAAAGAGATCATGTGAAACAAAACAAGCTTAAGGAAGATATTAAAGCTGCCTATAATGACTTATCTAAAATACTTACATCTATGCAGTTTGACAAGTTTTTAGCAGATGTGGAAGGTAGACAAAAGGGCCTAGCTGAGACAGATGCCTGGTGTCAAAGCCATGGCCTCAACCTCAATGCCAAAAAGTGCATTGTCATCCCTTTTGGTAAAAACTCAGTACCCATGAACTACCACATAGGTGGTAGTCTGCTTAACACTGAAAGTGTGATAAGAGACCTTGGGACACAGGTGGACAGTAGTCTCTCCTTTGATAAGCACATTGCCACAGTAGTCAGGAAATCCTTCTATGTGCCACACCTCATCACAAAAGGTTTCTCATCCAGGAAAAAAGAGGTCATTGTTCCCCTCTACTCATCACTCATTAGACCCATTATAGAGTACAATGCCCCTTTTGGTATGTACCTCACAAGACATCTACAACAACTGGAAAGGCCACAGAAATACCTCACAAAGAGGATTACCGGCCTCAAAGAGATGCCCTATGCAGACCGTCTCAAAAAACTGCAGCTTTACTCCGTTGCATATCGCCTACTCAGAGGCGATCTCTGCCTAACACACAAAGCTATGTCAAACCCAGAGCTTTTAGACATGCTTCACTTAAAGAAATCCCAATCCCTACGAGCTACACGCTCTAGGGACCTGAACCTCGTCACCACAATAAACAGAACATGCTGGAGGGATAGATTCCTGTCCCAGAGACTTTCCATACTCTGGAACAAACTACCTATCTGTATCAAACAAAGCTCCTCATTAGCACTCTTCAAGAAAAATCTTGATGATTGGATGAGAGATAGGAAATTCACCCCGGGGATCACTTCTGTGGCTCTGCTCGACAGTGGCACAGGAAAATAATTTTCTTGGATGGCGAAAGCCAGGGTACATTTGGCTAGGCTTATATAGGCCCTAGGGCCAATAGCCTAGTACCTACCTATGAACCTATGAACCTACGTAAATATTGGTCTAGATAAATATGAAAAAGAACTCATTGATCGGAAATGCACAAAACTGAAAAGAGATCTTTGGTGCAGGCTGGAGAAGTTGTTTGACCGCAACTGAGCTACAAAATATAAGTACCTACCTATGAACCTATGAACCTACGTAAATATTGGTTTAGATAAATATGAAAAAGAACTCATTGATCGGAAATGCACAAAACTGAAAAGAGGTCTTTGGTGCAGGCTGGAGAAGTTGTTTGACCGCAACTGAGCTACAAAATATAAGTATTTTTTGATTATTTTAACAGATTACTGTTTTTATAATTTAATATATATAAAGCACTTTGTCTATTCAGAATCTTCAGAAATCTTTTTCTGTTTAAAAACTTTCATAGCTTGTTTTCTTAGGCTATTGTATAAACTGAAACATTTACTCTGTGTAATTATCTCTTGGCTAGTGGGGGCTGGTTCTTTTGTGTTCTTGTAAAAAAAAAGTTGTGTTTCTGGTCTTTGGTGCAGGCTGGAGAAGTTGTTTGACCGCAACTGAGCTACAAAATATAAGTATTTTTTGATTATTTTAACAGATTACTGTTTTTATAATTTAATATATATAAAGCACTTTGTCTATTCAGAATCTTCAGAAATCTTTTTCTGTTTAAAAACTTTCATAGCTTGTTGTCTTAGGCTATTTTGAACCACCCTCCCTCCCTGTTGGTGTCTTGCTCTTATACTTGGTGGCTTTGCAGTTGCCCACCCCTACTGTGACACACCTCCCAGTCTAGTGTCATTAGCTCATTCTTCTTAATACAGAGAGAACATTTGATAAGGCCTTCTGTTCCTCCTTTTTACCTTTTCAAAAAGTAAAACAAAACTTTTTTTTCTTCTTCGCCTGAACCTTCTTGTGTTCTGACTGTCCTTCTCAAACATATTGGAAATATACAGTATATTTCAGAGCATTTGTTATAACTGTATTTGCTATAACTGATTTAAGTATTTTTTCTGGCTTTTTGAATATTTACTGCTTAGCGACTGCATCTTAGCCTGTTTATACAGCTCTGCATTCTATTTAAACTGTTTTGTGTTGATTAACTGTTTTGCACTCTTAAAAGTTATTTGTTGCTTAATTTTACCTGTAGGCTAACACACTCAAGTGTGCTAGCCACTTAAAAGCATTTATAGCATTTACTGTCTGTTTTTTCCTTGTCTCTGTAAAAAAAAAAAAAAAAAAAAAATCTCTTGTTTTCCCACCTTACTGAACTAGAGTAGTCCAGTTTCAGAGTTGCTGATCCCTGGGCTTTGTTTTTAGTTCCTGTTACTGATCCATTGCCTTATTAGGAAGGAGGAAGTTTCTTTGCTTACCAGTGGGAGTGGGAAGCACTGAGCAGCCTTTTGTCCGAATTGGTGAAGTTTCAGCCAGAAACTAGTAGTCTATTGGTCGTTTTGGGCCAATTCCTAGCTCCTTTCAGCCCCTGCTATAAAACACGCTAAACACGTGTTTTCCAGCTTGTACCAACTCTGCACAGATCCTCGTGGTGGCCTGCAGAGTGATCCAAGCAGCAGAGAGCTAAAAGAGTGACTTTCTACCAGATATAAGTATTTTTGTGGCTTTCCCACTGTTATTAAGCTAGCGACTGCATTTAGCCTGTTTTACTGCTACTTTAAGTGATTTCTGCATTTTACACTGTTTATTGCACTTTAAGTTACTAATTGTTGCAAATTGTTTCTGTAGGCTACACACTAAAGTGCTAGCCGATTTACAGCATTTATAGCATTTACTGTCTGTTTTTCCTTATCTCTGTAATAAAACAAAAATCTCTTGTTTTCCCACTTTACTGAACTAGAGTAGTCCAGTTTCAGAGTTGCTGATCCCTGGGCTTTGTTTTTAGTTCCTGTTACTGATCCATTGCCTTATTAGGAAGGAGGGAAGTTTCTTTGCTTACCAGTGGGAGTGGGAAGCACTGAGCGGCCTTTTGTCCGATTTGGTGAAGTTTCAGCCAGAAACTAGTAGTCCATTGGTCGTTTTGGGCCAATTCCTAGCTCCCTTCAGCCCCCTGCTATAAAACACGCTAAACTGTACTGGTGATCTAACCAGCATATCCTATAACTGAAAAGTTCATCTCTACTTGATTCCCAAGTAGACTATTCTCTATCTGTAAAGCCTAGCACTTACTCCTACAGTACTTGCACCTTGATAAAGCACTCTTATTATAGATAGTACCCCACCAGCCCAAAACCCACTTCCCGGAGTCCTTTGAAAGTTCTTTATCTACTACTTCTAGTATGTCGAGGGATCAGTTGCTAGTGTCCTCTCCAGCTCAACTGGTGAACCTGGGAACATTGAGGCAATGTTACAATTGCCTCATGTACACAGACAATCCTCTCCTTCTCCCACAAAACACAAATACATGCGAGAGATGCAACTATACGGCCAAACTGGAGGCTGAGCTCTCTCAACATAGGACTGGCAAGACCAGACAGGAGGAGAAGGCAACCACACACAATACATACCCAGTCACACATGGTACCATCACAACTTCAAATCATACACATACTCACACAAAGACATACTCGGAGGCTCTGGTCAAAAATTTACCAAAACAGCAGAGGCCACCAAAGCAGACACCCAAACAACTACCACCTCACGACCCAACACATGCAACACATAGACCACACAGTCAGTATGTCAAACAGTCACAGCCCTTAAGGCCAAACAAAATGCCAGACACACTTGTCATTGGTGATTCCATAGTCAGGCACACTGACGTCCCGCTCACCAGACTGAGTAAGGAGAAGGTCACAGTAAGCTGCCTGTCGGGCGCTAGAATCCGCCACATAACGCAAGCACTCAGGTCTCTCAACAGCAGGTACAAGTACGACTCAGTCATTGTCCACGCTGGTGTCAACGACCTGAGGCGTGCCTCCTTGGACTACATGAAAAGGGACGTCGAGGAGCTCTCTGATTATGTAGCCCAGGCAGGTATGACCCTGACCTTGAGCAGTATCCTACCTTCACCTAGAATGATGCCACAATACAGTGATAAGATGATCAGCTTTAATAATTGGCTTAAATTCTGGTGTCATTCAAAGGGGATCCAATGTCTGTCTGCCTGGGATGACATGCTGGACAAGCCACGCTGCTTCGCAAGGGATGGCTTGCACCTGTCAGCCCTGGGCTTTCGGATATTGGCAAAGGCTCTTGCCACCCCCATAGTGCCTTTTTAGGCAAGGCTCAAATTCTAAACCTACCACCCTAGAACACCAAAAGGAAAAAACTAAGGGTAATGCTGCTCAATGCCAGAAGTCTCAATCTCAAGATGCACTCGAGGCCCTTTTCAATATGGAGAACATCGATGTCTGTGCTGTGACAGAAACCTGGTTCAAGGCTCCTGAGAGCACCCCAGCACTAACAGGTTTCACCTCATATCATACGTTCCGCCCCAAAATCCGGACAACACCAAGAAAGGAGGGTGTCCATATTCATAAAGGACACCCACACCTCAAGGTTGGTGGCAACGCACGATGCATCGGAGACCATCCAGGTGCAATTAACCATAGGCAAGACTGCTCTGCAATTTGTAGCATGTTACAGGCCACCCTCTCAAACTCAGGAACCTCACATGGCCTTCCTGAAAACATTGGAGGGATAAATGTATCTCCAAACACCATCATACTAGGTGACTTCAACTACCCTAATATAGACTGGGAACACTACTCAAGCCCGAACACTCTAACCCAAAGATTCCTGGAGTTCATAAACTCAAATGCCATGGAACAACTAGTCACCATCCCCACAAGAGGTGAAAACATACTTGATCTCATCATCACGAACATGGGATCAAAATGTTCAACACCGAAGTATACCCCTCACTGGTGAGATCAGATCATAAACTAATCTCGCTGGAGGTCCTCATCCCGCCCCACCTGAAACAAAAAGACCACAGTGAAAAACTTCTCAAAAGCCGATTTCACACTTCTAAAAACTAGTGTGGTCTCCTTTAAGGCCCCTGAGCCAGTGGTAAACATTACTCAAACCGCTGAATCACTTACAAATGCCTTCTACCAGCACCTACAGGACTGCATGGATCAGGCAATCCCAAACAAAACTAAGACTCTCTGTACCAAAGGCAAGCGTCCAGTCTGGTGGACCCCAGCCATAAACAAGCTCTACAACAAAAGGAGGAAGCTACTACAAGATAGAGCAAAATCCTTGAAAGGTAAGACACCTTTGATCATTATAAGTAAAAACTAAGAGCTCTCATAAAATCATCCAAGGCAAATTTTGAGAGAAAAATCGCCAAGGACTCTAAAGACAATCATAAGGCCTTCTTTAGCTATGTTAGAAACCTAGGAGGAAACTCCCAGATATGCTCAGAATTAGTTCAAAATGATGTGAAAATTACTGAACCTACACACATTGCTAACATACTGGCTGACAGGTTCAGTGCAAACTTCTCCCCTCCCCAAAAGGAGAGATATCTATTCCAGAGGATTGTAGCCCCCAAACATCTCCAACGCCCAGGTGAGAACTGCCCTCACTAAGGCAAAAACACAGCATCCATGGGACGGATGGTGTCCCCGGCTGTGTGCTTCATGAACTCAACGAGGAATTAAACCCACAGTTAGGACAGCTGTTTAATCTTAGCCTCACCTCAGGATACGCACCCAAGGAGTGGCGCTTGCACTGTGGTCCCACTTCATAAGGCGGTGCCTCCACAGACCCTGGAAATTACCGCCCCATTAGCTTGACAAGCCTTATCTGCAAAGCCATGGAGAGGATCATAATGGAACTCATAAATAAAGACATAGGGAACTTGCAGACTTTGGATCCAACCCAGTTTGGCTTTGTCAAAGGCAGATCCTGCCTCTTAAACTTGGTTGACTTTTTCGAGACAGTCACCAAGGCCATTGATGAGGGAAAGGCAGTCCATACAGCCTACCTCGACCTGGCAAAGGCCTTGACACAATACCCCACTCAGGTATCATCGAAAAACTCATCAGCTTGAATGTAAACCCATACATCACAAGATGGGTTGCAAACTGGCTAGCGACAGAACCCACAGGGTCAGAGTTGCTGGAGCCATGTCAGACTCAAAGCCTGTCACAAGTGGTGTCCCACAGGGCTCAGTCCTGGGTCCACTCTTGTTCGGCATCTACTTTTCTGAAGTACAAGCAAACACAGGAGGGTTATGGCTGACAAAGTTTGCAGATGACTGCAAACTGGGCCATAGTCGAAAACACATCTGACACAGATATCCTCCAGAAGGGCCTCACAGAAACGGATAACTGGTGCCAGAGCCATGGCCAGAAGTTAAATGCCAAGATATGCATAGTCATACCCTTCGGGAAAAACAAGGTTACCCCTAGCTACCATATAGGTGACAATCCACTGAGCACAGAAAAAGTCATCAGGGATCTGGGGACCCAAGTTGACAGTAGTCTTTCGTTTGACACTCATGTTGCTAAAGTAGTTAGGAAAACCTTCTATATCGCCCACCTGATCATGAAGGGATTCACATCTAGATCAAGGGAGGTCATCGTCCCCCTGTACTCATCACTCATTAGACCTATGATTGAGTACAATGCCGCGTTCGGAATGTATCTGACCAGACACCTGATGCAGCTTGAAAGGCCCCAAAAGTTCCTCACCAAAAGGATAAAGGGTCTCAAAAATATGTCTTATGCTGCCCGACTGAAAGAACTCCAGCTTTATTCAGTCTCATACCGCTTGCTCAGAGGTGACCTGTGCCTGACATATAAGGCCATGTCAAACCCAGATTTGATGAATATGCTTCACCTCAAAAATCTAGATCCCTCAGAACCACAAGGGCGGAGACTTAAACCTTGACACGGTTATAAATAGAACGTGCTGGAGGGACAGATTCATCACCCAGAGACTCCCTATGCTGTGGAACAAAATCCCGGTACATGTGAGGCAGAGCACCTCGCTGGCCTTGTTCAAGAGGAATCTTGACCAATGGATGGGAGATCGCAGATATACCCCAGGGATTACTTCAGTGTCACTGCTTGACAGAGGCACAGAAAAATGATAGGCATAGTTTTTATTAAAACTAAAGGGGTGGCGAAAGCCACATAACTATGGGCTAGGCTTATAAATGCCCTTGGGCAGATAGCCTAGTATGAACCTATGAACCTATGAACCTAAAGACTATCAAAGTAATTGTGCCTTTTTATGGCAAAAAACAACACATTTTCATTGTAATAAAGGCTCTGGTCCCTTTAAGAAATCACCAGCTCCTTCTAGGAGTGTATCTTTTGCTTCAGATGTTTTGGGCGTTTCCTCTAATGGTGAAGGTGAAGGACAGCATTTTCCAGTGTTACCAGCAGCTCAAAATCCATCTAGATTAACCTCAGATTTTCGGAGAGTGAACCAGCAGTTTCAGGAAGAGCAGAGAGAGAGCAAAGTGAGTGGAAGAGAGGAAGATTTCAGTCTGGGAACTTTAACTATCGAGAAGGACACAGCTTCAATGATAACAAGAGAAGAAATGGTATTAGTGAGACTGTAAATAATGTTGTGCAAGATATTCTTGACAATTCTGTGTCTTTTGTTTACAAAGATGTGGGTGAAACAATCCATGCAGCTGCTGCATCTGAGTGTAAGAAAATTTCTATTGTTCATAACATTTCTGGTGTGTCTTTACCTGTAGATCAGATGAATGTTTTGAATTATGGTCTTAAATATATACCCACAGTGCTGCCTCGGTTACATGAATTAAAGTGTGATATTGTTAGACTGTGTAGGAAGATACATTTAATATATTTCTTTGCCAATAACCAGTATAAAGAAGGTGATGGTAGCTGGTTAGAATCTGATAGCTTAGAGAACAGTTTTTATTCTTGTTTATCTGACCCTGAGGAATGTTTTGACTATGCAAGTGACTATAATGCCTATAGTTTGTTAAAAACTGATAAAATAATGAGCAAAAGTGACTTTATTCCTCCATACCAACATGAACATATAAAATGTTTTTCTCAAATGTTGAATTTTGCTGTAGAAAATGCTTTTTGTGATTTTATGCAGTATAAGCATAAGTTGGTATATTACTTGAATAAGAAGGAATGGAAGGAACTACAGGCATCAGCGAATAATGAACATCTTATTATTAAACCATCTGATAAAGGTGGTAAGATAGTGGTGATGAATGTTGCTCATATTATACAATGTGTATGACACATTTAGATGATATCAATACCTATGTTAAGAGTAATACAAATGAATATATTAAGGCTATGAATGACTTTGACACCCTTATATCTAAGGGAGTGAGGTTAAAATATTTTTCACAAAATGACAAAGATAAAAAGTTTAATACTGATGACAGTGAGTTGGCTTTATTTTACTGTCTTCCAAAAATTCATAAAAGTGGGGTTGACCCACCTGGTAGGCCTATTGTATCTGCTCAAAAATATTTTTTATCTAATATTGGGAAATTTTTGCATGAATATTTATTCCTTATGTAATAAAGTTACCTAGTTATATTAGGGATAGTTTTGATTTTTTGGAAAAATTATCTAAAATACAACGGAGTGCAGATATGTTTTTTATAAGTGTTGATGTTGTTAGTTTGTATACTAACATACAGTGTTGGTCTGGACTAGAAGCAGTAAAATATTTTTTGGGCATTAGTCCTGTAACGTATTATTATTGAAATATTGGAATTTTGTTTGAATAATATTTTTTTTATGTTTAATGAACAAATATACAGACAAATCAAGGGTACTGCCATGGGGGCATCTTTTGCCCCCATGTATGCCAACTTGATGATGGGTTTATATGAGTTAGAATGATTATATCATATAGACTATTTTTAAAAAATTATGTAGTTATTTTAGTTTTATAGATGATCTTGTTTTTATTTGTAAAGGTGGGATATCTTATGTTGGTCAGTTTATAAAAGTTATGCAACATAATAGATTTGGACTTTCCTTTGATGGCATACAGGTGGGTAAAAATATAACATTTTTAGACATACATCTGATTTTGGATGACAGCAATATCTTATGAACGTCTGTGCATAGAAAATTCGCTGATAGTAATCAGTATTTGATGGGGACTAGCTGTCATCCAGTTCATACTTTGGTCTCCTTGCCCTATGGGGAATGTATGAGACTTAGACGGCTATATAATACTGACATCGACTTCTTTAAAGAAATTAGTGTGACTCGTGAGATGTTTAGATTGAGGGGCTATAGTGAAACTAGCATTAAAACAGCTATAGATAAGGTTATTAATGAACAACATAAAGTTGGTACTTCTAAGTATGGAAGTAAGGGGTCTAAATTAGATGTTAGAAATCAAGAGAAAAGATTAGTTTATTTTGTCTCTACATATAGTGTTTTCAGTGATGTTTTAATAGATATTGGTAAACACTACTGGAATTTTTTGTTTAGATCAATGGACCTAAAAAATGTATTGTCCAGGTCTTTAGGCATCTCATTTCGTAGAGGTAGGAATTAAAAAGATATTTTGGTACATAATAAATTTAAATATCCCACTGAGACATTACAATATAGGACCATGCAGAGACTAGGAACCTCACCCTGTGGTCATTGCAATGTATGTCATTATATTGTTCCAACTTTTAAGTACATAAATGGCCATGTATTTGAGGTCAAAAATATATATAGCTGTAATACTGAAGGTATTATTTATGCATTGAAATGTCCGTGTAATCTTGTATATATATTCTGTATAATTGAGTAGCAAGCTCTAATTACAAATATTGAAAAATAAGAAGTAAAACACAGTGCTACAAATTTTGTAAACAGTAACTAGATAACAATAATAACAGACTAAATGATAACTAAATCCTGGAAGGATTGACAAGCAGTGAGTAATCTTCAGTTCAGTTTTATAGTGATAAAGGGGATACTCTATCTAAATCTGGGAAAAGAGAGAAGGGTTGAAGGGGGGGTTTATTAGTTGGGGTTTGGACAAGGACAAAGGCAGTGTGAATTTAGGTGAGATTTACGTGCAGTCTTGAAAAGACTGCAGGAAGGAAGGGTAGTTATGGTAGTGGGAAGGCTGTTCCAGAGCTTGGATATAGCGCAGAAATATAGTGCTTCACCTGCTGAGTTTTTGGCTTTGGTGACCTGGAGTAGATTTTTGTTGCAGGAGTGTAGTGGTCTAGAAGAGTGGTAGGGTTGGAGAATTGTATGGAGCAATGGGATTCGGAGTGGGTAGTTTACTAGTTTAGGAGCAAAGGTGAGTTGACTTTGGTGTAGGAGTTGTGGAAGTTCAAGTCAGTCAATGTCTCTAAGGGAGACACAGTGGTGGCTGCAATAGGAGGCACCAGTGGCAAATTTTGCGATTTTATTGTAGCAGGCTTCGAGTGTGTGTAGGTCTGACTGTCTAACATTTGTAAGTATGGGTGATGCGTAGAGTAGGGTGGAGATTAGTTGGGAATTGGTGATAGAGATTCTTGCTGGTTTGGTGAGGTATTGGCAGCTTCTATACAAGGCACCCAGTTTTTTGTGAATTTCTTTTATTGTTAGTGATATGTGGGTGTCAAATTTGAGATTATTGTCCATCTGTACACCAAGTAGTTTTGTGCGGACTGTTAGTGAAATGGAGATATTATCCTTGGCTTGAATAGTGAAGTGTGGGGTGTTTGGGGAAGATTTGAAGGATTGGAAGATGAGGAGTTTGGTTTTATTTGGATTGAGGAGTAGCTGGGCATTAGATAGCTAGCTTTCAACTGAAGAGAAAGATTCTTGGATGATCTGTTGGAATTCTGTTAGAGTTGGAGCTGAGCATATGAGGGTGGAATCATCTGCATACTGTATGAGGAAGGCATGTTTGCATGTGTTGCCAAGACTATGGCCAATATCTGTTGTCTCAGGATAGGTATCAGCATTGTGCAGTAACTCACAGCACTTGTGTTTAATGCTGTGGAGGTTGTCGATGTAACTATCAAAGGCTTTTGTGATTGTTATCAGTGTCTGCTGCATGTCTGCCTTCATAGATGCCTGCAGGGGATTCCATGGGAGTTCCCAAGTTGTGTTTGAAGCTAATAAGGGAGTTCAACAGTCATGGGACACCACCTTTCTCTGCAACAGGGTCCTGCTTCTGTTGTACACTTTAGTAATGGCAGGGGACCATCACATTGTCTCCCAGTGTTTGGAGGACAGTGTCTGGGTTGTTTTGGCTATGACTAGAACCATGCATTCAGGTACCTGTTTATAAAGTGCATATGTGTATGATTCGAGAGTCATGCAGCTATTTCCCATTGCCATAGGTACGGTGAAGTCATCCATCCCTAGTTTTATGGCTGCAAAGTCAGCTTTGGAGAGGTTTTGCAAGGTGGTTACCTTTGTAGGGGGTGTAGCTGACATGTTGAGTTCCATGTTAATTACAGCCTGTGTGGATCCCACCAGGTAGGGATTGACAACTGTGGATGAGCAACAGTCCCATATTTAAGTAGTCAACACAGGTCAAGGTTGTTGCATCCTCTACCAGGGGTCAGTATGAGCTGGTCCAGGGCATTGGAAATGATGAATCCCAGCAAGTGTTGGGGCACTGTACTGGTGCTTGGCTACTTTCTCCAGGTGATGGAGGGGTAGTTGAAGTCTCATACTATGTCAGTGTTGTGTTGTACCATCATAGATGGCAGGGTGACTGACAATGACAGTCTAGGGACATAGATGTGGACCCATAGCAGGCTATGATCTGGATTGCACTAATACCCTAAGGCAGTTGTACTGGAAGTATCTCCAATCCATTATGCTGGGATACTAGTCTTGAGGTGTTCATATCCATAATGAATATGGAGACAACACCACCTGTGGAGGTGTGGTGTAGTCCATGTTTGGGGACTGACAACTGTGGAATGTGTTATAGCCTGATACTGAAGGGCTGCTGTCTGCTGCTGTGAACCAACTCTCCATTACAGCAGAAATGCTAATGTCTTTCACTGCAACGAGTGCTTTGAGTGACTCCATCCTAACAGTTAGATGTCTACTGTTGAGCACCATGACCCTCAGATTCCATACACGTCTAGCTGTTATGGTGGTAACTACATTAGGAACACTGACTAATAAGGAATTATAGGGGTGGCAAGACACTTAGCCAGTACCTGGAAACCCAGTGCTGACAGATGAAGGACATCTGTGACAAGTCATTGAGTTCTGTCAGTCATGTTATCCCAAGCAGAGAGATACTGGATCCCCTGAGAATGACACAACACGTAAGCCAATGTTACAGGAAATCATCTGTTGATTGTACTGCAGCATCATTCTGGGTGACAGTGGTATACTGCTCAAGGCTACTGTCACACCTGCCTGGACCACATAATCAGAGGGTTCAACCATGTGTCTTGTCATATGGTCCCTGGAGGTGTGTCCCAGGTCATTCACACCCACATGGATACAGAGTGATACTCGTAGTTGTTGTGGAGTGCTGTGGCTGGCTGTGTCATATCTTGGATGCTGGCATGTGATAGATATTTGGCTGTTACCTGCTCCATATTCAACTTAGTGAGTGGGATATGTGTGGGCCTCAGTATTGAGTTACCCCCAATCACTGTATTGCGGAAGGTGGTTAGCCTTAGGAGCTTATGTTGAGGGGTACACTGTGCAGGTTAAATATGTGTCCCTGGGCATGTGCCATGTCGTGGTGTCTGAGTGGGTGTCTGTCTTGCTGGTCTGTGCTGTTTGGGCAAATGTCCATTGAGTTCCTCTCTGAAGGTGGGTGTGTGGCTTTTCACTGTATGTCATGGCTGTCAAAGTAGGTGTCATGGTGAGGTTATATGTTCCACATGGTGTGGTGCAGGTGTTGATCTTATCCTCTTGAGCTGTTAGCCCAGTCTTTGCTGAAGACTACATTTGTCCACATTGGATGATATACGGGTAACTCTCACAGGTCTGAGTGTTTGGAGTTTAGAGAAGAGGGCTGTCTGTGTACATGAGGCAGTTGAAACAGTGACTCAGAATGGACACATGCACCAGGTTAATGGGTGACAGCACAGAAAACTGCCCTTCAATTATGCCAGGAGGGGTGGACAAATCTAGTAAGTAATGAGGCTACTTCTGTGATGAATGAGTACTGCTGACAGCTCCCAGGTGTGCCACACATATCGATACAATAACCTGGTGAAGTGCCAAGCCATAATGCTATTTGAAGTGCAAGACAGAAAAAATTAGCACGATGTAAGGGTGGAACTGAAGGCAGACTTTATGCCACCTGTAATACTTTACCTCAGCTGTGCAGTTATCAGCAGCTTTGGCCATGTGAAAATTTAATCAGCTCTCTAGCACATGTGGTAACTGTTTAACACTATAGTAGACATAACTAGATATGCAGGAGTTCTAATCTCAATACTGGCAAGTGACTGTGTGTGAATCATGTGCTGTCTGGCTTATACCATTTTTAACTTGTGTGTGAGAATCATGTAGTGTATGGGTTACACCATTTTTGACCTGTGTACTACCCTTTACACTTCCCCTCACTCCAATTTAATAGTCCTGTTGATGTCTTCCACCTTAGAAGTACCTTTGGATAAGGTGGAGATGTGTATGCTCTGTGGTGTGTGTGGTAACTGCATAGCACTATAGTCAAAATAGCTAAACAGGCACGAGTTCTAATCTCCCTCCTGGCAACTATTGAGATGTGTTTATGTAAGAATCATGTAGTGTGTGGGTTACACCATTTTTGACCTGTATACTACCCTTTACACTTCCCCTCACTCCAATTTAGTAGTCCTGTTGATGTCATCCACCTTAGAAGTACCTTTGGAGTAGGTGAAAATGTATAAGCTCTGTTGCATGTCTGACAACTACATAGCCCTATATTAGAAACACCTAGATAGGCAGGAGTTCTAATCCCAATACTGGCAACTGTTTGTGTGTGTGAAGATCATATTTTGTGTGGCTTATACCATTTTGATGTGTGTGCCATACATGACTGGTGACCACCTCCAGCTGCAATTGCTTTATATAGTGTGGTAATAGCATCTTCCTCACATGCAGCAAGTTAAACCATTGTACAGTCCTCTGTACAGATGTGTCTGGAATATACAGATGTTTGCAACCTATACTTGGGTGGAAGTGGTCTGTGTGCCTTAACAATGCCCATGTATGTAATATTGTACCCAAATAGACCACAGTGAGTGTACTGTCACATATGGCAATATGAGGTATCATACCTGACTGAAACATTATGCTGATATGATGTCTGCCACCCTCACAGGTGGCCAGTCTTGTAGGTGCAATACATGACTCCAGATGCTTGGTTTTACAAGTGAACTGTTCATGTTATGGGTCACATTAAAGGCTGGAAGAGGTGTGGATTGACATATTGTGGTCCTAATTTGTATGTAACAGGAACACCTTGCATCTTAACAGGGGTGTGTACACAATTTATATCCACTGTATACCACTAATATGTCACACGTGTCCCTACCTTAGGCCATTTGTCCAGCCCATTTTGCTGGCCTCTGTCCAGACGCATTGGAACTGACAAGTTGTGAGGTATGCTACAGGAATGTTGAATTCACATCAGATAGGCCCCAGTGGTGACCACTATGATGCATTGCAGTTAACCCCACCACAAGTGAACATGCACATAAAGCAATATAGCTATTACATAAAGCAATATAGTTATTACTGATAGTTGTGTGCATGGTAAATTGCATGCCCTTCATATGCCTGGGGTATTGCCAGGCAACAACAGAACAATGTCATACTCACCAGCTTCAGGCTCCTGTACCAATGCAGACCAGAGGGTTCTAGTTAGTTGTGAGAGGGAGGTATTGTCATCAGACTCACATGTAGCTTTGGTACAGGATGGATGCAGCATGTCTGCACATTAACAGTACAACCCCCAATACTACAAAATATGCTGGCCAATATGATAGGTATATATGTCTGTGCATTACTAAACACCAGCAAGACCTACTATCTCATCTGACATATGCATATAGATAGTATACAGATAGAAATGGATAAGCAACAGTGTTCTAGTAATGTGCACTGGGGCCTTAGCTGCATGTTCCTCGTCCAATGTGTGGGTGAAACCCACCACCTCAATGCTTTCCTCAGCTTCATGGCTTGTGCTTTCGGCGGGTGCCCAAAGGTTGCTGAGGAGATTCTTGGTGGGTGTCAGTGGGGGCTGGATGGGTGGGCCCCCACCTGAGGCTAGCCAATCCCTTGCTACAGCAGCAGCCCATTGATGGGCATGGTGGATGAGGTCAGTGGCCCGATGCTGCACCTGCTCATAAGTTCTGCTGTGCAGGCAGGCATCATTTACCCTGTGGACTAGATCATTCCACAGGGCGGTCCTCTCCCGCACATCTTGTGCTCTCCGTCCAAATAACAAGGCATAATGTTCAATCACATATTGGGTGATGATGTCAGTTTGCCCAAAAGAGAATGCTGGTATGTGAGCCCTCTGCATGTTACCTGGAAGACATAAACAGGAAAAAAAGGTCACAGGACCTCCATATGGCTGTCAAATTGCACATCACCAGTGAATATTACTTGCAAATAATCCAAAATACACAATAACCCTCCAATCTATCATGGCTATAGCAGCTTGCATTACACTCCTGGCCCTGACCTATCTTATTCCCCTCAATGTTGGATGCTTAATTGCATAATCCTCTATTCTCCATTCATTTCTGTGTAGAGGGATGACAGTAGCCATCTTCCATGTGGATGGTGTGTGGATGGTGGCAGGTTCGTGTATGACTGTGGTGTGTGATGGAGCTGTGAGCACATGCCTGAGTTCATGTAGGAGGCAGACAGTGATGTTATTATGCCCCATGGAGTTTTTCTGTTGTTGCCATCAGTAAGCAATATGTACATGCTCAGCATTGCTGAGGGGAGGAGACTGGTTGATGTGCATGTCCCCCTATACAACTGGGTGGGCAAGGTGGCAATTTTCCCACCTAACCTGTCTGATGCAGGTTGCCTATATCCATGGCATGTGTGTATGAGGTGTGCTTTACCACCAGTACAGGGTGAATTTTGTTCTTGCCTCTGAGACTGACAACATATGTGGAGACACTGTTGCAATTGTCCTTGGTGGTGTGGATATGTCTGATTTGTAGTTATAGTCAGCCTTACAGGAAGTCACCTGTGAACTTACATGCTTGCTCAGATAGAAGTGGACTTGCTTCCAAGTTGTTGCCTGCACCTATGTGTCCCTGTACAGCCAATATAGCAACCTATTATATGGTTTGTGTATTGCTGCTGTTGACCAAAGGGGATTACTCTACCTTGGTGGAGGCTGGTTATACAGGTCAGGTACTGCTGAGTCCATATAGCTACAATGGATATAAAGTGTATGCAACCCTGTTACAATGCCTGGTATTTGTGCAATTGAAACATGACACCACAATAACTCATTTCAAAACAATTCCCACCTTTAATGTAACCTATAGCCTGTACAATTCAATTGAAAACATAACAATATGGTCTGTGAAAACATATGGAAATAATAATCAGTACAATAAGCCAGTTGAATGAGTGTGCACACCCTTAAACTGATATGTTGTGTATGCACCTCTTGAGATGGTTACAGCATTCATTCGTCTTGGTTTGGACTCTAACATCATGGCATGTCTTAAATTGGCAATAGTTGCTCACTTTCCTAGAAACACATTTGTTTTCCTTTCAATGAAATTGTACAGGTTAGGGGTCACATTCAAGATGAGAAACATTATGAAATTATTTTCTATGGTCCCGTTGTCATACAGCACACATACCTGGCATTCCAACAGGGGGGTGTACACTTGTGATAAGCACAGTATATAGATGTTGATATAGCTGTTAGTGGCAGGTATGGACAGAGGGTCACAACACAGTTGGTCACTTCTCCGATTACTACCTGATAATCATGCCTACTCTAGTACCCATATCAGTGTCAGGGCAATGCAACAACCAGTAGCTATACACATTTATGTCTGTTGTGTGCACTGACACTGATATTACACACATTTGCAACATGCACAACCTATGTACCTGACTGCTTGAAACCCATGTTATTAGTTTTGTGCCTTCCAGCTGAACATATGCATACATACATGTGCTCAGGGGATACCTGGTATACATTTCTGTTCTATGTTCATAAGTAGGTACTAGGCGTTTGGCCATATGGCCTATATAAGCCTAGCCAAATGGTACCCTGGCTTTTGCCACCCAAGAAAATTATTTTCCTGTGCCCCTGTCAAGCAGAGCCACAGAAGTGATCCTCGGGGTGAATTTTCTATCTCTCACTGTATTTACAGTCTTGCTGCTCAATCATACTTCTCAACCTGTTATAGCAGGATGTCTGGACAATGGCACACATAAATTGGTGACAAAAGGGACATCAGTATTGATATTGTATTAATATAGCTGCACCACACATTAGTAAGTTGATTGCACAGTAGGCTTTGACATCACTGTGATAACCTGGAAGATGTCCAACAGTCACAAGTAGGCTATTATGTTACATTGTCATTGCTCACAGACTTGCCAATGGTTTGGCTGACATAACACAGGTATATGTGTATGTGACTACATATATCAGTCACAAATGGGCGTATTGTCCAGCAGAACACTGTACAGTTGAATGTTATTAATTCAATATATCACATGCAGTTCAGCACACATGTCTGCAACAGTACTTTACTATGCACATGCCTTATGTAGGTCTCTTAGATTTACAAAACAAACATGTATCATACTCATATCACAGATAAAATATGGATATGGACAACATCCCATTAACTGGCCTAGCAGTGGCACAGTCACAACTGTTTGACAGACACACCAGCAGTTGTCATATGTCAGCTGTCCTTTCCCAGGGTGAGTCAGGCTCCTGAGCTGTGATCCTACCTCACAACCTCTTAAAGCATCACATCTGGACAAAGCCTAAAATGATGGGGGGATAAATAGGGCCAGACTTTAAATATTCCTGTTACAAACTTAGGAAGTTTGTAGAATAATACATTTTGCATCACCGTGAATATTCTTAAGGATGTAGAGTCATAAACTCATGTGTTTGTCATTACGTGACAACTTCAGTCCTCAGCTATTTGCCAGAAATGTACAGATTTCAGGAGGAACAGACAAAAAACTATGATGTGAAAATCTGGACATTCTGTGAAGATCTGTACAGTTGAGAGGCATGGCTGTGATCTCTCCCACTGCAGAGAGGACCAGATGCTATGGCCATAGCAGCTGTTCAGCAGGACATTAGTACAGCAAGTCTTGTTGGGACATATATTCTTTCAAATCATATTTCCCATTATTACAGACCAAGTACTACATTCATTTGCATGCTTACATGTTCCACTTACCTTTTATTTTCTTCTCTTTTCTTTTTTTTATTTTTGTTTTTATTTGTTTTCTTTTGTTTTCTTTTCTTTCCTTCTCTCTCTCCCTCTCTTCTTCTGTGTGTACTAGACAGATATAGCTGGTTTGAATAGGTGGCAGCATGGCTTTTGTAGGTGATGCTTCTGACCAGGTGATGGCCTGTGCACCAATTGGTGTTCCCCACTTGCTAATTGCATGCAGAGCAGCTGTGTAGTTATTCCAATAGCCAATGTCATGGCAACACACCCCTATAATTGAGTACTCCATATGGGCGTTGGCCCTTTTCCTTACCTGTGAGGAAGACATCCTGGAGGTGTGTAAGCTGATACCTCTTACAACAGGACTTGTGGAGACAAGCCAAATAAATGGTGGAGAAGTTTTAAGACTTAGGGGCAGAATGTGAGTATTGCTGTTATATGTTTGGAATACTGCTAGTTTAACAGGGTTTGTCTGAACATGTTACATCTGCATGGGTTTCAGTCTGCCAAAGTTCTGTCTCTGTAGGGCTATCCACATAATGGCCACAGATTAGCCTGTTATGTTTGGTCTGTTCTCAAAAGAGATGTTCTCCTTGGCAAATCAGTAGCATACTCTGGTGATTGCAATTAGTAAATGATAACATCCATTTGTTTTTATGACTTTATATCCCTCAGAAAAGATATGTTACAACAAACCCTGTAACACGAGCAACAATCTCAGTGTATAGCAGCAATATTTCAAGTATGGCCATGTATTTGGACCTCTGTCCACCAATTATGTCAGGCTTTGTCCAGATGTCATACAGTAGGAAGTTGATAGGTATAATGGTCTATCATTATTTCATGATGTCATTCCTGCTGAGGGGAAAGGCTAGAAAACATGTTGGAGTCTGTACATTCAAGAGGTTGGTGTATGGAGAATGCTCTTACATGCCCCTGTGACATATGTTATGTGGGGGAGAGCAACATGTGTTTTAAAACTAGGCTGTTAGAACACATGAAACATATTACTGATAAGAAATAAGACAGTTCTATAGCTGTACATTTGAATAAATCTCACCATAGGGACAGTAGTGGGTTCCAAGGTATTGTTTTGGAATAGGTCTGTTCCTCAGTTTGAAGAAACATTCATAAAAGGGCAATTATTATGTACAGAATCAATGTACTAATATTAAACATGATACTTTATCCCTTAGGGGGTTAAATGAGGAGTGTAATTGGAGGCTGTATATTTAATTATGTAATTGAGTGTTAATTGCTTCTTGTCATTAAGGCAAGTATTTCCTGTAATCTTTGACTCCTTGAAGGCTTTGGCCAAGACATCAGAGTATAATAACCACATGTGAATTACTGTCTGGTTGTATTTCTCCTTGCTATGTTCAGTCATGTTAGTTGTTTTGCTAAGAAGTTGTTGTATGTCTGGCCATTGTGTATGGCCTATCTTGATTTTGTAGCAGTATACTGTTCACTTATTTATTTGTGTGTGTGTATATATATATATATATATATATATATATATATATGTATAAATTTGTTTACATATATATATATATATATATATAGAGAGAGAGAGAGAGAGAGAGAGATACACCTCAGTATTTATTGGTAATATATCTATATATTGGTTTACACATATACGTATCTCCATACATCTCTATCTTTCATGTATATGTTTCTTTGTTTCTTTTCATATATATAATCCTTCCTAATTGTACAGTGTCTCTTCCCTATTGTAAACTGGCTATAAAGTAGGGTATGTTTGAGAAAACATCTTACAACCATACATCAGAGGTGGTTTACTGGTAAATTGCTTTGCCTATGGTGTGTAGGGTCCTGGGTGTAAGGGCTGTTTATTTTGTTGCTAGGCAGAACAAGGACTGTTGGATACAGAGTGATTAAGGCAGTTTTGAGCATCTTTAAGCATGTTTGTGTGGGTTTGCACGATGGTTAGCATTGATAACGTACGGTTACATGAACAGGCACTTACACCATGTAGGCTTCACTTACCAGTGTGCAAATCTGCTTAGCATTTACATTTAAGTAATGCTTGAACCTGCTACGAAGAGCTCAGCCCTGGTAACCATTGATCACATTCCAGTCTGATAAAATAGCAGGGTAATGACATCTTTAATAAGTGTATTTAACTTCCTGTACATAACATGCTTCTTTATGCTGTCATTAAAGTAGCAGGGGTGTGACTATACTGTATGGGATACCTGGGTATACATGGGAAGTACCACAATCTTTTTCTTTGTATTTGTTTTATACATAAGTAGTATCCCAGATTATATGCAGTCACACTTGCATGTTACGCCACCTATAGTGCACTGGTTACCAAAAATAGTTTAGCACATATTGTATCATTACGTTAGTACTTTTAACAATGCTTTTCCAAGTAAATGTATATGGCATATTTTAGTACTAGAACCATATACCCCTGCATGCAAAGCTGGGACTCTGAGTACTGACAATCTTGTTCTTGGTGTTTGAGCTGTATGTTTTTATGTATCTCATATAGGATATTGATCTAATATTATGATATTAACTGTAGACTGCTATGTTTTTTGGACATGTCATTGAAGACTGCTGTTTTGTAGTAATGGCATACCTTTCAGTTTCAGACTTCTATCTTTCAATCCATTTATCCTAATGCATAACCTGTTGGCTATCTACTTTCTGTCTGTCCTCTGTTCAGATGTGCAGATGTCAGGAATTGCTAAGGCCATACCACTATGTAGGTGCCCACATAGTATTGTGCTGTGGGCCTGGACACTGCTGCAAGTTCCAACATATGGGACATTCCTTAATGTGGGCCTTGCCCCTTTTCCTTGCCTGTGTGAGGTACATTACAGAGTTGCTGGGCTACAGCTTCACATACAGTAGGTGGCAATATGTCACAGGACAGGACATGTGGAGACAGCCAAACAACATGGAGGACATATCCCCAGATTTGTGAACA